>NC_143055.1:15867500-16160000 GCF_052426305.1 Pelodiscus sinensis | reverse complement strand
CAGATGTTATGGGGATCTTGTCCTCAGGCTCCCCTAAAATAGCTGATCTTTGGCCCCAGCTTCAAGCTCATTGCATCCCCATGTGTCTACAACCTACAGGCTATGAATCCAAAGCCACAGAGATACAGGTGGAAGTCTGGCAAACAAGTTACAGAGTTTCTGCATCCAGCACGTCTCTGACCAAAGTATGCTTCTTAACCAGAATGGCTTATTGCAAGGGGAGAATTAAGGGAGGGCTACAGTGGGAGAAGATCACACAGGATAATGAAAATGGAAAGAAGGCTGAATAAAGGCTGCATCTAGAGCCATTCAGAAAAGTCAAAATACATCAACACCACTTCTCAATTCTTTCTCCTTTGCAAGTGCAAGCAATAACCTGGGAGCAATATATATTGACAACCTCAGAGTAGCATCTGAAGCTCCACGGGGGAAGAAACTCATCAGAGTAGATTAGCAGCCTCGCTTTATGGAATAAATGGATGGTCTAAAACAAGGATTATACACTAAGACAGGAAGCTGAAAACTGTAGCTGCAGTGTAAGCTATCATTTGGATTGTCAATACGCAGGGGAGGGGTAAAGCAAAGAAAGACCTTCTGGGATAAGGTTTTAGCAAAAGAGATGGTCCTGACCTTGGGCTTATCAACATTTTTCTGTGAAAACCTTTTGTTCCAATGGAAAATTGGATTTTCCATGAAACCGTTTTTCTTTTCTTGGAAAGAACCTTCTTTCCTTTAACATTTTGCCCGAGAAAACGGAAACATTTGAAAACTAAAAAACTTATGGTCATAATGCGGCTGTTTATTGGTTTGGTTTGATGCCAAAAGAATGACATTTTCTGACCAGTTCTCACCTGGGCCACAGATTTCAGATTTAGGCTGGACATGAGAAGGTTTTGATACATTGCGTTAAGGATACAGAGACTAGTCATGAAGCCCCACCCCAAACTCTAGGCTTGACTCTCCAGTACCCTACACTTTTTGTGATCATTTACACCTGTGCTACGTGGGTGTAAAACACTACCAGTTCAGTGTTTTAGCATTTTACATGCATTTTGCCCAAGTATGAATGACTAGACAAGAAACAGAGCAATAGGGAACCAGGCCCTCTAACTTCTGTGTAGTTCAGGGATTACTCAGGGTCTTTGTATCAGTCAATGGCCTCTACTTAGTATCCTTTCAGATACTAAACAGGAAGGGAATCCATGATAAAATTATAACATTGCCTCAGCTGGGTCAACAATGCCAAGTCTCACTCATGAGCAACTTCTCGTTCATAACCCAAAGGTCTGAAAGCACGAGGAACATCCAATACAGACAGATCGAAGAGCAGCAGATTAGCATGGGGGTAATAGACTGGAGAAGGTCAAATTCTCGTTACACTAGGAATATAAACTAAGCCACTGTATCTTTTTGGTTCATCAGAATGGTGACTACACAGAGTGGTGAGATTTTCCAAAACACCCAGTGCTGACCTAACTCTGTTTCTGCTGAAGTCCATGGGAGTTTTGGAGCAAGACTTAGGCCAATGCTGTGTGGTTTCGAAAATCCTGCCAGTAATGTTACGTATGGATTAAACTTGGTGATGAAGCCTTACTTCAGATTTCTGGTTCCCTTTCATTAACATGTAGGTTTGTGTGTTCAATTTGGTTTTGTTATTTAATTCTCTTACTTCCTCTTCAATAGTACTACAGACGTGTGACTATTGTTTTGCAACTCCTCATCAGAACATTTAATAATTTTCATTCTAGATTCAGACAGTCCCATGACACAAAAGCTACATTGCTACTGATTTTGAAGCTGACGTACCCACAGACACATTTGTAACTTTTCTCATGTGAGCAGTCCCAGTGTCCTGAATGGGGATCCTCACATGAGTGAATGCATGTTGGCCACCCTATGTACTGTTGTTATTGGTCAATTTACTGCTGTTTCCTTTTTTTGATATTGGTCTTCAAATGGCAGCACTGACCAAGTTTAGTATGTGCTTTTCAGGGTCTTATGCACAGCTGGCTTCAGTGTTGTCAGTCTGATGTTTTACTTTTGTTTCTCCTGTGAACGGTTTTCCTTGACTAGTTCTCTGTAATATATTACAGGAAACTGCCTTTTTCCCCTTGGGCAGATTACTAGGCAGCATAGTGTTGCTTTAGATAGTTATATAGATTACATTTGTCCTTGAACTCATCAACCCAGGTTAAATGCCACAAAACAAAACAAAAAAAACCTCATTCAAAACCAGAAGTTGTTATATTCCTGGCATCTTCTTTTAAACATAGTATCCATTTAACATTGCAATCAGATGCAATGGTGTTAACTCCAGGTGATTTTGAATATTGCTTGATGTTGAGTTAATTATATTGGATCTGATTCCCCTTTCAGTTACTAGATACCTCATTGATTCCCTTGTAATTATAGCAGTATGGAAACAGTAGAAATGAGGAGAAAAAACAGGTATCAGGTATCTTGTATCTTCGCTTTTGCAAACCTCTCTTGCCTGTTAGAAGGCAGCAGAAATACACAAATTATTCCGTGACCATGAAAGCATGTACAGGGTGAACCTCTCTCATTTGGCACTCTCTGGTCTGGCAACATCTGTGGTCTGGCATGATTTTAGTTAGCTGGATGTCCACTTATCATGGGTGTGTCTAAGTTTTCTGCAGTCCCATAAAGTTTGTTTACAGCCACCAGTCCTGGAAATGTTTAATGCTGTTAGATAGAATTGACCTCCTGGGGTTCGGCACCAGTCAACTCTCACGGGTGCCAGACTAGACAGGTTCAACCTGTAGAAAGATTCTTATCTTTCTTTTTGCCTTTTTGTGTGGCAAGAGTGGTGCAAAGTGGCCAATATTTGGCCTGCTAGAATTTCCCTGCAAGAGGGAACTTCTCAACTGGTGTCATCCTCTTTTCCCAATCCTAGCCAAGAGGGCATGCTGAAGGTAGTGAAAGGCTTGGACATATTGTGACTGCACTGTAGCTATGGAGGAAAGTCTATGACACCAGATGGCGTAGGTTAAAATAACCCCAGGAAAGCTTCCACATTGGATAGTGGACTAGAAAATATAAGTTTGATGTGACCAAATTCACATTCTGGAGCAAGCTTATATTCTGAAATGTCCTGATTTTTGAGGACCTGTATGTCTCATAAGATTAATGGTTCATAAGTATGCATTTTGCATTTAGTTTTCTAAGGAATTTTCAAGGGGTGCAGGAGCCAGAAAAAAAAGGAAGGGCCCACCAGAAAATCTGGAGACAAATCAGTTGCACATCTTATAAACTTGGCCAACTAATGTTACTCTCCTATCTCTGTATCTGATTTCTACATCTTAAGTTTCTTACTCCACAGCTACTTGCTCATTCAGCTTGAGCATCTCACAAGCTCCTCTGGCTTTTGAACAATAGTGCTATTATTGTACCCCAATTCTGCAAACACTGGTACATGGGAATAATTACTTCTGTGAGTAGTCCGATTGACTGGAATTGGATGACTCAGAGGAGTAAAGTTACTCATGTGTATCAGTGTTTGCAGACTGGGCACTTAACTAGCTGCAAGCACATACAGTGTGCATCAGTTTTTAACTCCATGAACAGTAAAACATTTAGTTATGTTCAATACATAATTTTCAAATGCCCTTAGTTTGGGGAATTTTATTTTTAAACTAAGGGAAAGTACCAGTCCCACAGGAATATTTTGCCAACACTGGTTCAAACTTCAGCTATTTCTGCTGTAATCCCATTTTGTTGTTGTTTCCTAAAAATGGCTAGAATATTTTATTAAGAGAAATGTATATATATTTTTCTACAGTCTCCTCTAACTAAAACACAGATGTCACGAGCAGCACTTGATATAAAATGAATAACAATTATATCCAATTAAGAACATGGCATCATTACAACTATACTCTGATCGTCAATATTGCACATTATTAAGAGCTAATTTTAATAAAAATAAAAAATAGCTAACTACCTAGCTTATTGTTGAACATACACAAATATCATTCTATGTGTTTTATGTTCAAGAATGTTGTGAAAATAAAATTATAATGGAAACTGTTTTATCATCTTAATGGCAGGGGTCACTATTAGCAATTGTTTTAATAATAATTGATATTATTTAGTCTGGTTTTAACAATATAATAATGTATTGGTATTGTATTTTAATTATCTGCATCATTCCAAATTATTAAGAGCATTTTTAAAAAGGCTTTCTGTGATTTTTTATATTTTTCACCGTTAGCAACTCAGAAATATCCAAATAGTCCTTTTGCTAATTTTTTTCTCTGTATAATAAAAACAGTAAAATTCTATTATCCATGAAGTTTCCCATCACTGCACATTTCCATGTTTCCCCATTCATTTTTATTGAAGTCAAGCAGCAGTCCAAGAGAGACTTGCATTTCCCATGAAACAGGGCAGACATCCTTTAACCTGTGTGTATCACTTTGTGAGGGAGATATGATCTCTGTGTTCACTACAAGACCACAGTTTTGTTAAGAGCTAAAAAAGACATGGACTCATTTTCCCTTAAAGCTGCTGCTTCTAAACCAGTAGTGTACCAAAGCCGTCACTGCTGAGAACCAAAGGTCATGTTGAGAAAAATGAAACCATATATGAATAGAATAGGGCTCTGAAGCCTCACCGACAAATTCATTTTGAGCTTCATGCTATCTCTAGGAAGGTGAATGTATATGAAGAGTCTCCAGAGGAATGTTAACAAATATCTCTGGAACGCTAACGCTAGTACTGCCGCAGCATCTTAAACTTAACAGCCTGATATACAATATTGAATATGAATTTGTATTAGCAAGAGATTAGATCCTGTTTTATATTATGCTATCTGCATCCCACCTTAAATTAGGAATGACTGTCAATATGTTGCAACATGTAAAACATCCATACATATTCATTTATCAGATTCTTTGCAAGGCATTTCTCAATTATGCTTCTAAGGAGGCAAAGAAAGCTTATGCTTTAAGGCAGACTTTTCAAAGCCTTCATCTTCACTATTTTCAAAGCCTTCATCTTCACTATCTACCAATATTTCGGAGTGCATTTTAAAAGAATGCATATTCATGTTCTGGAAATTGAGATACAGCTGCAAGAAAGAAATATTTATATTTCAAGTAAAATTGGTAATAAATTTTGAAATAAAAACAAAATAGTTTTGCAAAGAGAACATTTTTCACTTTTTGCTTGGCATAGCTTCACTAATTTAGCTTTATATAAATATAGCCCTTTTCAGGGAAACTGCTGTTGGCTTAGCAAACTGAAATGGTGAGTTTTAGGGTCAGTAGAAAACTATTCACTATCATAGTGGAAAGATTTGTAAGGGCATACAGTGGACAATGAAATCTAATGACCAGAGTATGAACTCCCAACTATTGATCAGTTTTTCATGGGAATATTCCTGTTCATTTGAATGTGCTGGCTCACCAGTGTAACAAGGGGTTTATAATCGGTCCACTAAACTAGTGTTTCTCAACCAGTGGTACGAGTACCCTTAGGGGTACTAGAGAGAAGTGTGGGGGGTACGTCAACACAATTGAAACATGGAAAAAAACCTGAATTTTTGTTTTACATTTTACAGCGCTTTATTATTTTTGTACTTTTTATACCCAAAAATGTCATTGCCCGCCTGGCTACGATTAAGTTGTTTAAACAAATGTGTTGCAATAGTAGGAAAAAAAATTGTCTGTCTGAAAATTGTAGGTACTGGGGGTACTTACCTTTTTTTTTTAAAGGGGGTACTTATAATTTTTTTTGAAAAAGGGGTACTTTATAAAAAAGGTTGAGAAACACTGCATTAAACAATAAGCACCATGGTTTGCAATATTTTCAGTTGCCTGTATAAAAATAACAACCATTATATATTTTTTAAATGGAATCATGTTTATGAAATACTTTCCTTTCAACAAATTATCTTCTAAAATGCATCAGTTTTGCGCCAGTGTTACTCCACTGACTCCATAGTTATATGGGTCTGAGAGGAGAAGCTGGCTCTTTATTACCGGGCTTATGGGTTAAGTACAGTTATTGGTGACAATTTATGATGACCCACATTTTCAAATGAAATTCATGATTTTTGGGAACTCCATTTGAGGCACCTTAGAGGGGCCTGATTATCAGAGGACAAGTGTTCACTATGATCTGAACATCAGTCAAAAACATGAATTTTGAAAATGTAGATTAATGTTTAGATAGTTTACTGATTGGTACCTTGGAGGCCATAGATGGGTGTGGGGGTGGGAGGAAAGAAATTAATAGACTTTAAAGACAAAAGCTCATGATACCATCTACATGTTTTGTTAGTCTTTAAGGTGATACTAGGCTATTTGTTGTTATTTACGTTTTTCCAGTTACAGATTAACTCGGCTGAAGCGTTTTTCCTCCTAAACAGTAAGAGCTAGGACCGCCAAATTGGATATACAGCTTCCTCTTATCATAACTTAAAGGAGCATAAGGCTTTGGTTGTGCCAGGACAAGGGGTTGTGCCTGGAATGGAATCATTTCTCATAACTCTGAAAGGGAGGACTCTGTTTGCAGAGACAGTTATACTGTATAATGACCATGGGAGTGGTGAGGGGGGAGGCAGCAAGGGGCCAGAGATGCGGACGAGGACAGCTATAACGCCGTTGGGGCAGCAGAGGAGCTGCAAGCTGTTGCAGTGAGAGTGTGCTGGTGTAGTCCTGTCTTCAGGGCAGCCTGCATACTGAACTCCTCATCCCCAGACCCACTCTAGAGCAAGGATTTAAATGAAGAAAAACAAAAATTATTTGAGTTAAGGACCTGAGCAACACTGGGTAAATCTTCTAGTGATGTTTACAGAGGCAATATAACCACTCTGCTCCTACTTCATATAACCTTGCTTGCACAAGCAAGTACTGTGTTTGCACTCTTAGGCAGACTTCATCAGTAATTATTTTATATCCAGATCATTTACAAAAATAATTGAATAGAATTGGGTCAAGAAGGGATACCTGTGAGAAACTTGTAGAAATACTCCCACTGGATGATGATTCCCTATTTACATTTACTATATAAGAGCTACCAGTTAACCAGTTTTTAATTTATTTGAAATGGGCTATATTGATTTTTGTATCGTATTAATTATTTTTTATCTCAGTGTCTCATAACATTCTGTCCAATGCCTTACGAACATCTAAATATAAAATGTCATCACAATTATCTTATCAACCAAACTTGAGGGGAAAAACAATAGCACATTTGTTTGACAAGATCTATTTCCCATAAAAGCCATGTTGGTTGGCATTAATAATGCTGCAATACTTTAATTATTTACCAGTTTTATCCTATATCAAACTTTTCATCATTTTGTCCAGGACAGCTATCAGGCAAACCTGCCTATAGTTATCTAGGTCACGCCATTTACCTTTTTTTTTTTTTTTACATGGTGGCAAAACATTAGACTTTTCCAGTCCTCTGGAACTTACGCAGATTGGGGGGAAATGACTTACAGAGTCTACAGCTATTTTTATGTATGTCCAAATGATTTTTTTATAAAGAAAAATTGTTTTTACAAGTACATCGCTACTATTCAAGTCCACACATACTGAGCGTGAACATTCATTTTCCATTGCTCTGTCAGGCTCTGTCTACACTGGCATGAATTTCCGGAACTGCTTAAAACGGAATACTATTCCGTTTTTAGTTTTTCCGGAAAAGGAGCGTCTACATTGGCAGGCTCTGAGTCCCTGCTCCCACTTCTTTTACCCAAAGGCCTCCCTAGCCCCGAGGGCTCCCCTTCCACTCTCTTGAGTATCAGAGTCCTTGAAATCCCAAAAGGCTAGGCCCAGGTTTTCCGGGGATTAATCCCCGACCGTGTAGTCACTTGGGACAGGGGCTAGGGTGTTCCCACTCCGGGGTGCTCTCTGCACACTGCATGCTTTCTTGACCCACTGATCATTTCATACAGGTTAAAGCAAATACAATTTATTAAACAACAACTGATTAAAAAGAAAAGAATAAGGAGAAATGAGAAAGGTTAAAGGAGAACACACAGTCCTGCTCTGTAGCATGGGGACATCACAAACAGCAGTCTGCAGAGTGTAAGGACAGTTCTCAGTCTGTTCCTTATAGGTTCCAGGGCTCTTTCTCAGGCCCTGGCTGTGCTGCAGGGGGCTCCAGGTTGGACATACTTGCTCTGGCAGTGACCACATGGCCTCAGGCTCTAGGTGGCAGGACCCCCTCCCAGTTGGAGTTACAATCCCTCTCCAAGTCTGGCCTGCAGGGCTTCTTGGCTGGTGGTGTGTCCCTGACCAGGGCCTCTTTTCCCCCCTTTGCTGATCCCAGCTGCTCACCACACTCAGCTGCAGACTGTGCTGCTTTGCCAGACTCCAGCTCCTTGTATTGCTTCTCTGACCCCTTTGGCTCTCTGGTCAGCACTCCTTGGGCTGTGTGTGCCTGGCTCTGACACTGCAGGTCTGTCTGTCCACACAGCTTGCTTTTCTTGCTGCTCTTCTCAGCTCCCTCTCCTTTTCTCACAGAGACCCAGAAAATCCCAGCTCACATGGAGGATGGGACCTGGTCTTCTAATTCTCTCATTGATCTGTCCAACCTGTCAATCAGGCTGAGCTGGAGTGTTGGCCTCTTCCCATTGTCCCTGGGGCCTGTCAGTCTCAGGGCCCCGATTTCTCTTCGACCCTTCCCCTTTTGGTACTGGGAGCTGGCCAACCAAAAACTCCCACTGAGTTTTAGTAAGCGGCTAACAGTCCCCTAACATAGACATAGCCAGATACAGAATAGATATTTGATGGGCTGAGAGTATAAGAGGAAGGAGATGTAATAGAGAAGATGATAGACAATGAAATATTTGCACGTCTTTTTGCTAAAATGCTCTAAATAATAATGGGAAATAATAATTTGACTTTTATAACTTCTTTCACTCAAATGTTTCAATGTTCTTTACTAATGTTAATTCAGCACCACTATAACACTTGGTCTATATACAAATACAGTGTTCACTGGATTTTGATAGTTCAGTTCACAGAGACATTTCTATTGGTTTTAGGCCTTGTTTGCAAATGTTGGGCATAAATATACCTAAGAGTGAACCCTTTAACAGAAAATACTTAAAAAACAACAAATAGTTCTACAGCACCAGCTACATTTTTTGTTAGTCTCTAAGGTGCTGCAAGACTATTTTGTTAGTTTTTAAGTTTTTTTCAGTTACAGACTAACATGCCTATCCCTCGGAGCCCTTTAACAAAGCCATTTGTACTAAGCAAGTATTAGCATAAATATGGAGATTCTGGTCCAAATTGGCCCTTTCAATTTTAGAGACAGAAGAAAGGCAGGGGGCATGAATACCAGCCAAAAGTGGTTGTCTGGAACTTAAGTGATGGGATGTGTGAGCAGTAGCATTCTCCCAAACTCTGACACCACACCAGCCCCTCCACATGAACACTGTACCATCAGAGCTTCATGGGCTTGGGTAGGGATTGGCACTGGGAGGAGGTCCAAGTCATCATTTGCTGCGTCAGCCCCGATATCTGACATTGTGATGTCCCACTGTGCAAAACTCATAACACTGCCTCAGTGTAGGGGAAGAAAAGCTGTCCCAATAGTCACGAAGGCTAGTTTGTTTGGAGCCATGCTAGCAGAAATGAAGGAGAGGCCAATTTGTGATCAACGGAATTTGGAATGCCCCAGGCTTTGTCAATATTAGGGTCAGGTGGAGCTGGAGCAGAAAGGTTTTTGCAGGATTTAAACTTACGTATTTTTTTAAAGGTTTCTTATCCGAATTAAAATACAGGACTATGTAGCACTTTAAAGACTAACAAGATGGTTTATTAGATGATGAGCTTTCGTGTGCCAGACCCACTTCCTCAGATCAAATAGTGGAAGAAAATAGTCACAACCATATATACCAAAGGATACAATTAAAAAAAATGAACACATATGAAAAGGACAAACTTGCTTTTCCGGAATAACTTGCAAGCTGTCTACACTGGCTGCTTGCTTTTCCAGAAAAGCAATGACGATCTACTGTAAAATTGTCAGTTTTTTTCCGGAAAAACTATGCTGCTCCCGTTCGGGCAAAAGTCCTTTTACGGAAAAACTGTTCCGGAAAAGGGCCAGTGTAGACAGCACAGTAGTCTTTTCCGCAAAAAAGCCGCAATCGCGAAAATGACGATCGGGGCTTTTTTCCGGAAAAGCGCGTCTACATTGGCCACGGACACTTTGCCAGAAAAAGTGCTTTTTTGGAAAAGCATCCTTCCAATGTAGACGTGCTTTTTCGGGAAATACTTATCACGGAAAACTGTTCCGTTTTAAGCATTTCCGGAAAAGGGTGCCAGTGTAGACGTAGCCATCCAGTATAAATGGGCACAGGTCCACTGATGTATCTTGGTCTTTGGGCTTCCAAGATCTTATTACAGAACAACATGCATCTCATTTCCTTGATTCTGTTGGAATCTTCTGTTTCCCTATTATCATGTCTTCCTCTGTGGATGTTCCCTGTCAGGCTTTTCTAAGAGTGCTCTTTCTAACTGTAGGCAACTTGCCAATCAACTAGGTTCTCTACACCAATAAGCACTTGAACTCCTAGTCCCCAATTAGTTTTTTCCCCACCCCATTCAGAATTAATATCCAAAGGCTCAGGAGCTGGTAAAAAGCAAATTATTCCACTTCAACAGGAGTGCCTCAAAAATTATTTTTGAAGTCCACTAAATGATTAGTAGCCCTGGTGTACACATAAGACTAAAGCCTAACAGATAATAAAGTTACTAAACTAAAGCAAATCTGCCATGTGGTTTGATTTCTATTTGAGGACTGTACACAACTAATATAGAGCAGTAATGCTAAAACACTATTCAGTAAAACCCTGAGCAGTTACCATTTACAGTATATCATAGTCGGATGACAGCAGGAATGGTGGGAGTTCATTATAGGGACCATGAATTGTTGGAGGTAATTTAGATTACAATTTAAAGTTTAATTTAAAAATCTATCAACAAATGTGAAAGTGCTCGGGGAACATTTTAAAATGCACTTTAATCTCACCAGCACAAATAGCTTTTCAGAGCCCTAAACATCATCACCTGGAAAAACAGTAAAACTTTACTGCATCTTTAATTAAATTACTAACACAAAGGATAATTAACTTTTTTATTTTTCTTTTATTCATGCCATTGTTTCCCTTCTGAGTCAATATCTTCAAGCTGCAGGAACAGGATGTTATGAAGAAGTTTACAGCCAGCATATTCCTCCAGGATATTATTGCATCTAGCAGATGAAATGCATTACATGCACACACAGTGAAACACACACACACTCACACTCAGCGGAGGTACTGGAGACTAAGTTGCTCACCAAAGCATGTAAGAAATCTATCTTAAAAAAAGAAAGAGAGAGAAGAGGAATCAATCAATCAGCCAGCCAGCTGTAAATGGAAGGCAGTCACCACACTTCTGTAGCATGTACTGATGTGGCCATACTGCATGTACCTTCAGGCAATCAAGAAATCAGAACCAGCTTGTGCCATACCAGCCAATAACAAAGATGAAGCTATCAATTTGGACCCTATGTTTAAATTGGTTTCAAAGATCCCATCATTTCTTGCCACACACCTATTCTTGTTCTTGAAGAGGAAGGACTCATACAGCAGACACATCATCTGACTTTGGATTCATTCCTAGAATTGGTCAAAACACTGCAGTTTTGCTTCCCAAGGGATGGTGCAAACATTGGGTAAAATTCAGTGAAACTCCCTTAAATTGACCTATTTTATTTTCATCTGACTTCTTTTGAGTCCTTTTGGGACACTGACTCAGAAAAACTTCCCTATTCAACAAAGCACTTAAATACACGATTGAATATGAGCAAATTATTTGACACCATTGGCTTTAATGTAATGCGATTGCTTAAATACTAGCAAGTGTTTAAGTTCTTAGCGGAATTAGAAACTTAAAAACATTCTTGGGCTTGATTTGGCAGGTGAGAAATAGACACAGAGCAGGAAGAGTGCTGCAAAATGTTAGCAACAAAACCCCAGTGCAAGGGATGTTTGCTGTGTGGTGGTTTCAGTACAAACTGGGGATGGAGTCTCACAATATTCAATGATCTTATAAAGTTTGAGAACCAAGTTCATAACAAAAATTGAAATCAGGCATGTTTCACTCATTATGACTAATGATGATGTGACTGTTTGGTTTCTCTCCCCAAGGACAACTAATCCTCCTTGAGAGCCTCATCCAAGCAAAGGGAGTACAATTTGTCTCACTTTCCTTAATTATTAATTACTATTTTTTTAACTACAAGGTGCTTGGGGTTTTAACTGCCCAACTCCCATTAAAACCAGTGAGAAAAGGGCAAAGACATTTCTACCCCACTTACTGGAAGTTCAGAAATTACTGTCATACCCTGTAAAATGAGATGGGAAGATGTAGAAGGATTAAAAAAACCCAAGAATATTGATTTCATCCAAGATAGAGTCATTAGAAAATATCATTTTATATAGCGTTAGGCTATCTTATAGGATGAAATTCATCCCTCTTCAAAGAGACAGCTCAGGGTCAGTGCACTATGTGTCTCCTAATTAAATTTTTAAAGCAGGGCTTAAGAAGGTCTCTAAGTGCTGTATATATACTCAGATATTGGTGGCAGTGTGAAATCCTAATAAACGTAATGGGTGGCAGGTATAAGGCAGGGGAAGGCAATGCCTTTCTAAACTTCCAGCTCTGCCCCACCCAGGGGAAGGCTGGAGCTGGGGTTGGGGCTGAGGGCTAGGCCACCTGTCCTCTCTCCCTCCTGCCGCTCCCACCGGTTGGGGCTATGTGCTACCCACTGAGGGAGGGTGGCCTGCCAGTAGAGTGGGGAGAAGCACTTGACTCCCACATGCCCCTGGGCAGAAGAGACAGGGCTGAGAATTTGCCTCCCCAAGCCCTAGGTTCAAGCACTGCCCATAATATAGAGTTTGTTCTGACTCTCTGCACAGCACAAGACTCTTTAAAAGAAACACACAGGCTTTTAAACTCTCTCCTGGTCACCAGTCCTGTAAGTACTTAAACACATACTTAACGTTACTTGCATTATTGTTCCCCATTGAAGGCACTGAGAACAATCATACATTAGCACTTTGTACAGCCACTCAGGAGAGATTCAAATGCCACCCACCTGATTTGCAGCAAACCCACAGCTGTTTTTTTTTTCCTACTGGTGATACACATTCACAGGCCCTGGTGCACATAAAAATGTATTCCACACATGGATAGAAAAAATGAGAGGGGACATTGATTAGCACATGGGTAAGAACCAAAGCCTGCTCCTATTATTGAGAAGCGTGACTCCTGTTTTGACTCACTGGGATACAAGCTACAAAGACAGATTAATGAGTAAACATTAATAGTTAAATATTGGACTTGGATGGGGGTGGCTCTCTGTGAAAAGGAAAGTATAAATTCTCACTAGATGGATAAAAAATAAAAATACAGTAAAGGTGCATGTATTTAAACCAAAGTATGTATCATTTTAATTAAAATCAATCAGTTTTTATATGTGGACAGCTATTGCATTTCTGGAGACGTATGTGTGTAAGACACAGACTCACTGATAAAGGATTAAAACAATCAAAAGCTTCCTGATAGCTAATCTGAAATACATCTTTTTTGGCCAAAGCATTCCATTTTACTTAAGGAAACATAATAGGTTGGGGGGAATGTTGACCACAGAAGACAAGGCTCTTAATTCCTTTCAAATAAAATGAGCAGGCATGACCCTGTGCCATCACAGAAGAGAAAGAGCTGCCTGTGAGTATTAAACTTTAGTGCTTTGGCTGCTTAATTATTGGTTAATCTAGCAAATTAGCATGCTTCATTTAATTCTAATTAGGAAAATTAATAGGCAGGGAATAAAGATTTAAATAGACTGGCACAAAACAAAACTGAGTCTTAAACTACTCTTGGAAATCAGAGGGCTTAAAAAAAATACAACCTCCCCAGCTTGCACAATGTCCCTTCTCCCCAACACAGTTATCTTTATTGGCAAGGGGTAGGTCAAATGGGCAATTTTACAATCCTCTGGGCCTGATCCTCAGATGGTGTGAGTCAACATAGCTCAGTGGAGCTACACAGATTGCATCAGCTAAGGATCTGGTTGGTTGTTTTTTTCTGAGTGTGTAGCTAAGGGACAAAAAGAAGAGGTCGTTATATTTGGAGGTTGGGGGCAGAGTGTTGGTTCTCCTCTTCTGAAGGGGATACATGACAGGGTGGGAGATTATTCTATTATTTTTATCTCTCTCTCTCTCTCTTTTTTTTAAAAGCGCACATGGGGGCGGGGGATAATTTAGTGGTGACATCGTCCTCTAGAGGTACACACCATTCATGTTAAGTGATGCCTTAAGTCATGGAATTGTAAATTATTTTATTCCTTCCTCAGTCTGATGCCTTCTTTATTTTCTCTCTCCTGGTGAAGCTTTGGGGGATGAAGACATGCTACTTTTCCACTTCACCAGCTGGCTGGCTTCCATTCTTGCCGCCCCCAAATGTTACAGCCTGATTTGCATGGTGTGTTTGTCTTTGCTAATCAAGCCGCGTACTCTGACAAGTCCTACGACATTGGACATGGCTGTTCTTCTAATTAAGGTGCTAATTGAATTAAATGGCTGCAGTAATGAGCAGATGAGCAGCATAAAAAGTAAAGAGTCAGATAGGCCAATTAACAAAAGAGCTGAGCATAATTATAACATTTAAAATACATGCAGCTCTGCACCAATATTGTTAATTGTTACAGGGGAATTTATGATAATTGGCTCAACAAACAGGCATGCAGGCTTAACCTAAGATGAAGCCTGTAATTAAAAAAAAATGATATTCAACACAAAATGCAGAGCTGGGATAATTAACACTTGATTTACATAAAAGATGTTTGTCGAGTAAGGCAATACGCAGAGTGAACACCATGCCAAATACAAATATTACTACACTATGGCATTTAGTGTCAACCAAACACAGAAGGCATTCAGAAAAGGAGTCAAGTTTATTCCAGAGGCAGGTGGAGCCAATAGCAACCAGGGCCAGGTTCAATATCTAGGAGTTCCTTCACATCAATATAAGACAAAAATGGCTTTAGCTCTCACCCAGTAACCTGGGACATTTACACACCACCCTGGGTGCCTCTGAGGGGCAATACTTCCCTGCTCGCAAGCACAGAGTCTGAGTGTAGAAAAGAAACTTAATAAAAAGAGTGATGTAAATCAGCATTAATTTGGGAAAACACCACAAACAGGGTTCATAAACATAAACCATGAATAACCGCCTCCTCCTCCCCCTGCAATGTTACCTCTAATTTTTTCCCTCCGTGTGCGGATTTTTTCCATCCATGTGAGAAATAACTTATGTTCACCAAGGCATGTGGGAATGTGCACCACCGACAGAAACAAATCCTAACTGTGGATGCTCTGCTAATCAGCTGGGCGGCATTTGAATCTCACCTGGGCAGTTGCACAAGCATACGGCTAACAGAGAACTCTGACACCCATGTATGTTGGGAAGTATCCTTTCCCTTCAGAAACACAAAAAGTCCCTTTTAGGTGCCTAACCCTTCTCTGCATCCTACTCCCAGTTGCTGTTCTAGGACAGTGCAGACCCAAAGTTCAGGGGTGCATCTGCGAAGTTCTCTTCCCATCCTGGGTGGATGGGGGTATAAAGAGACCTCTTACACACTTTGCAGTTCGGTCACTTGCTCATCACCCCTCTGCCTGCCACTCTGGTGGCTGCTTGCTGGCCCTTCCTGCCAGACACCTGCTTGCTGTTCCCGCCACTGCCTACTCATGGCCCTCACTGTACCTCTCCACCAGCCACCCTGCCGGCCACTCATCTCACCTCTCTGCCACCACCCTGCTGGACGCTCATTGCGCTTCTCTGTCTCACCAGCCACTTGTTCAACCAGCTCTCAGTCATGTTCTGCTGCCACCTGCCTCTTTGCTGTGACCTTTGCACACCCGTTAGTCATGTTCAGCTCTTTGCAGCCAGGGCAGAAACACAGTCCCAGCACAACACATCACCTTCATATTGGTGCACATAACATTCATGAGGTGAGAGTGGGGCAAATGGACTGAGTGCAGGAAGGGGCTGGGGCAGAGGGTTGGAGTACAAGGTTTCTGGGGGTGCAAGCTCCGGGGTGAGGCCAAGGATGAGGGGTTTGGAATGCAGGATCAGGGTCCAGGTTTGAGGAGGGGCTCTGAGTGAGGGGTTGAGGTCCAGGAGGGAATACAGTATCTTGGATGAGGGTATTGACACATGTTTAGGCATTGAATAAGGTGCTCAGGGCTGGGGGGTTCAAGATGGAGTTGGGACTTTGGCTTATCTGGATGGTTCCCTGCTGGGGCAGTGGGAAGGGAATCCCTCCTGCCAGCCCTGGCAATTTCAGGGCTAGGGGAAAGAGATTGAAGCTGCATGGCTGCACAGCTTAGGGGGAACTTACATGTCCAGCCTCCTGGCTAGTATACTTGTCTCCACTCCTCTTCCTTTCACAGAGCTCTGACATTTGAGCTCCTGCTTTAACAAGGTTCTTTTAAAGTGACCCTCTCATTTGGGGATGAGTTGACCCCAGTCCTGCTTTTCTGTATGCCCACAATAATTACAGCTTTGGTAACCATTTTTCACTACCCCGACATCCAGTTCTAAGGTGATTTGTTCCCAACACCCACACAGAAGGTGAGGCCGAGATCTGGATGTCAGTATCTTGATTTCTTAAAGGAACCCATTTTTTTATAACGGTCAATTATTACATAGCATGAAAAAATATGTATGGGTATGTCTACACTACAGCGCTAATTTGAACTAAGTTCTAATTAGTTAATTCGAACTAAGCTAATTCGAACTAACGCATCCAGACTAAAAAACTAGTTCGAATTAGCGTTTTGCTAATTTGAACTAGCATGTCCACACAGAGTAGACCCTAAACCGGGGTTAAGGATGGCCGGAAGCAGTGCCAGCAGGGCATCAGATGAGGACTTAGAGCGTGGAGCTGCTGTCTCAGGCTAACCGAGGGCTGTGCTTAAAGGGACCCGACCCCCACCCCGGACAGACAGTTCTCAGGGGTGCCCCGCTTGCAAAGGAGTCCTGGCTTGGATTGCCCGGAGTACCCACACTGGGCACATCACAGCACTCGGCCATCAGACCGGCTGCACTTGCCGCAGGCTGCCATCTGGGGAGAGGGGACAATTGGGGGGCTGCAAGAGAGCTTCCACCCCCAGAAGCCCGCAGAGCCAGCCCAGTCCTCCCCATCGGGGGCTCGTACCCCATTCCTCCCTCACCTCCTTCCACTTACCCCTCCCTAGCCCCCCTTCCTGATGTACAAAATAAAGGACAATTGTGTTCAAAAATAGAATCTCTCTTTATTGAACAAAACTGGGGGAGACTGGGAAAAGGAGGTGGGAGAGGGAAAGAGAGAGGGTGGGAGAGGGGAGGGCAACTACAATGATGAGGGGTTTGGAACAGGTCCCATATGAAGAGAGGCTAAAGAGACTGGGACTTTTCAGCTTAGAAAAGAGGAGATGGAGGGGGGATATGACAGAGGTCTATAACAGCATGAGTGGGGTGGAGAGGGTGCATAAAGAAAAGTTCTTCATTAGTTCCCATAATAGAAGGACTAGAGGACACCAAAGGAAAGGAATGGGTAGCAGGCTTCAAACTAGTAACAGAAAGTTGTTCTTCACAAAGCAAAGAGTCAACCTGTGGAACTCCTTGCTGCAGGAGGCTGTGAAGGCTAGAACTAGAACAGAGTTTAAAGAGAAGTGAGATAAAGTGATGGAGGTTGGGTCCATGGAGTGGTATTAGTCAGGGGGTAGGAGTGGTGTCCCTGCCCAAAGTTTGTGGAAGGCTGGAGAGGGATGGCACGAGACAAATGGCTTGGTCACTGTCTTCAGTCCATCCCCTCCAGGGTCCCTAGGGTTGGCCGCTGTTGGCAGACAGGCTACTGGGCTAGATGGACCTTTGGTCTGACCCAGTACGGCCATTGTAAGCTCAGGGCTCAGGGTCAGGGGTCTCAGTGGACCACCTTGATTTTCATGCACACCTGCTCCTGGGTGTTAAACAGAAGGCAAAAATTCTAATGCCTATATCTTGTATATGAGTTATTGTTGGACATCTAATAGCTCCTACATCCATCAAAACAGTCATTGCACCACCAGTGATCAAAGTGGGCTAAATCCATTCTTACTACATCTACATGACCATTGTTCGAGAAAAACAATCAAACTAAATCCTGATATTCACAAAATGTGAATGGGACAAAAGAAAAAAAAATTTAAGACCTCTCTCTGTGCACCATCCCAATCCAGAAACCAGGTTATTGATGACAGAGAATTTTGGCTTGGACATAAAATGTGCTTGACGCTAAAACATGCGAGGCACTTTATTAACACTATATAATAATACTGGTCCTTCTCTCAAGCATCTCAAGCAGCATCTAAGGTTAAGGCCCTAATACTGAAAAGACTTAAATACATACCTATCTTTGAGCACAGTTTCTCCAATTGAACTTAATGGGGCTAATTGTGAATGCAAAACTAGGCATGCACCATGATTTTCAGAACCATGGTTTAATTTTGCATCACTTTTAGAATATTGTCCCATGAATATATTAATGTCTGGGGCAAAAAGTCTTTAAATTACGTCAGCAATCTCTGTTGCTTCTCATTGCAGATGCTTTATTGAAGGTAGCAAAATACCCATAAAAGGTTTTTCTTTTTCAGTAGCTGTAAACTTTTGTTAGTGTCTTATAACTTTTGCTAAACCAAAATATCTAAATGCAATTTTGTACTGTAGATGTAATGCAGATGGACAAAATTTGTAACTTATAACTGATCCAATGAATGTGGTTATTTTTTTCCCCTGCTGAACAGGTTATCTGAGAGCAAAGATCCCCATTAATGTATTTGTTATTCAGAAAACTGTAGTAACTCTATAAACTTGCATACAATTCTCTGCTAGGTTTTCTTATTCACTGTTTATGCAATATTGCTGAGTCGTGATTAATATTTTACCAGTCACATGGTCTAGCTTATGTACTTATATAGCCTCCTAACACCTCACAGTTTTTAATGTATTTCTTCTCACAACATCCCTGAGGCAGGGGAATGCTATTATTCCTATTTTACAGATCAGCACTGAGCACAGAGAGACTAACAGGAAAATCAGCGCTGTGACAGTCAATCTTCTGGCATTCGATTTAATGGGTCTAATAAAGACCTGCTAAATCAAATGCTGAGGCCACCCCCTTCGACCACGGTACTCCTAGTTGTTGTGAGGAGTAAGGGAAATCAACAGAAGCGTTTCTCTCGTCAACCTCCTGCTGTGGGAACAGTGCCAAAGTTATTCACATAGCTGGAATTACATACCTTAAGCCAATCTTTCCCCATGGTTTGGCTGTGGCCTTAGTGACTTGGCCAAGGTCACACGAGAAGCATATGAAAGAGCAGAGAACTGATCCTGGAACTTCCAACCTATTTCTTTAACCACTGGACTATTCTCCCTTTACACGTGTATAAATCTTAAACCCACTTTCAGCAAAGGTTCATGCCATTGTTATTTTCATCCTACGACACAGTGTGCTAGATGTTTAGACAGATAAAGCATACATAGACCCTTCTCCAAAGGGCTTGCAATCTGATTGTAGAAGTGACAGAACGTATAAGAAGCAGTTTATTGCAAAGGGGAAAGGGCGGAGTTGCCTTACAACTAGTCAGTTTATTGAATTCCTGTCCCACAGGAAATTCTGATATTTTCTGAATCAGGATGAAAACTCAAAACAGCAGCAGTTGTCATGGAATGGAAAGTTCTACAAAAATATGTTTCAGAAAGCTCAAAATGTTTCATTGTAATAGTTGCAATCCAAATAAAGCATTTTTGGCATTCCTGGGCTGAAACATCTTGTGTCAGTTTGTGGAAACAAATGTGGAAACATTTGGTTGTGTCTTAGCTTGTTATTAAGATGTATCCACCTGAACTGCTATAGCGCATCAAGGAATTTGTAGTTCAGGTGTCTCATGCCCCTTATTCTTCTCCTCTATCAACAGCTACATCTACACTACAGGGTTTTTGTGCAAAAACTTGCGGAGCATCCACATTACAAGCGCATTCTTGCACAAGAAAAAGTATAGTAAATGGTAAGAACATAGAGCTTTTTGCGCAAGAGTTATTCCTCTTTCTATGAGGAATAAGCCTTTTTGCGCAAGAGCAAGATTGTTGTAACCAAGACACTCGCCTGGGATAAGGCAATTTTGCTAACTGCACTTGCATACATAGAATTTGTGAGATGCGAGACTGAACCATAGCAGCACTTTGATTGGCTCTTACAGTCAATGTGTGCAGTCAGCATGCACCTCGCTGTACATGCCCTTGCTTTATGTGTGTGTCACTTCAGTAATACCAGTGGGGGGAAAATAATGCAGATGGAAACCAGCAGAATGGCAATGGCAAACAAAATATCTTGCAGGCCACACATAGAACCCCGATGGGCCACGTGCAGCCTTCAGGCCACAGGTTGCCCGCCATTGAGGTAAAGGCAAGCAGCCATACTAATGGCCCTAATCTTAGAGGGGGAATGTCTTCCCCTGGGAATAGTCAACCCCCAAAATTAAAACATCATGAGTCACACCCAAAGATGAGATTTCTTTTTAAAGTACAGAACAGAAAAATCTGGTTCTTTGTAATTTGCCTTCTAACCTTTGGGGTTTTAGGATACACATTTTCAAGTCTTTGTCTGCAATCACAAGCACTAGAGACCTTTCTATTTTAAAATGAATGCCAAGAGTCTCATGTGATCACATGACTCCATGAGCTGGTGCTTTAAGAAAAACACGAACTATTTTGGGATAAAAGTGCAACACTGTATGCATTACTATTCACCAGAGAGGTCCATCAAGGCAATGCTAGTTGGCAGTGGCGGTACATTTTTTAAAGGTGTAGTAAAAACACTGTTCTCACCCGACACCTGAGAGGAATTGTACCAGATATGCAGGGGAGCCAACAGCTTCTGTGTGTCCCTGGGCAAGATATGTGTGGGGGATGGTTCCATATTTCTAGAAGAGACAGGGCTTTGGGTGGAAGGCACGGGGCTGGGGCAGCCAGCCCTCCATATTGTCTGGGGCATGGCTCACCCTCCCCCATCCCTTAGAACCACACAAAGCACATGGCACAGTGCTCCAGCAATGATTTAAAGGGCCCAAGGCTCTGGCTACCACCGCCACAACAGTAGCAGCAGTGGTGGCCAAGAACCCTCGGTCCCTTTGAATTGCTGGGCTCCGGGACTGTTTTCTTTGCCCCCTCTCACTCATTGGCAACCGTGCCTATAGACATATAGAGAGCACCCACATTAGGCATAGGGTTTTTCATATGTTAGCTAGTGCATAGTTAACTAACATGTGGTAGCACCTTAGTGTAGACAAAGCACTTGTAGTTTTAATGTCTCCCTCCTCTACAATCCAGTCATACAGATGTTCTTTCCATCCCAGTGACTTTAAGGCTGTGGTTTGGTCCACTGCATACAGCAATACACTCCTGTGTATCATCTCCAATCACATTGGGGTTCTGAAGTCTATTTCAAAAAGAAATATTTGAGCTCTGAGTAATTAACTCAGAAAATAACATGGGGAGCTTAATAAATACGGTATATAGCTATCATGGCAAAGCCTGGAATTAGAGGAAAAAACACACTATAAGAGGAATGTTTAAAAATCATATATATAATCTTTCAACTGACCAGATATACTATAATTATACAACAGGAATCTGATTATGAATCTGGTATTTCACATTGAAAACATGCCCCTGGGTTCCTGAGCCACCATAATTTTACTCAAGCTGTAATGGAATAAATACAATTCAGATACACATTGCTGTTCTTCAGCATAACTACTTCTTCAGGCAGATTTACCATAACGCACTCTGAACAGAAAAACTATGGCTCATTTACAAATGTAATTTCAATTGAGGATAGTTTTCCAATCTTCTTTCATTTGAGTCTCAATTGAACTTCTTCTCCTTTTTGATGGCATGATTAGACATTGTGAGAGCTGTTGTAGATTAGTCAAGCACAGAGAGTGTAAATTGGGAAGGATGTTTTATCAGTGCACGTCACAATATATGAAAGCAGATGTGTATGCTCTGAGCTGTTCCCTCAAATTACTGTTATGGAATAATTTAGCCCTTTTGATTCTCACAGATTACTGCTTCCACTGATCATGCTGTCAAAACCAAAGTGAGCACTTCATTCCGCTTTTATTCATGCCAGATCTATTTTGCTTTCATAATGAGCAGATATTACCACTGCACAAAGAGGATAAAGACATTCACAGTGATAGATAGGCGAGAGATTAAATGGGATCTTTATGACTTCTTCAGCCATCAGTTTTGACTGTGCGATAAGACGAGTCGAGTTGGGCACTGATTTGTTCTTTATTGGAGCCAATATTAGCATGAGCTTACCAGTGCACAGTCTGATAAAATCCATTTAAGGTGGAATCTATATAACAATTCTTGAGTTAGAAGAACTTCTCCTTGTGAAATACATTTTCAGCACCCATGCTTAGGTAGAATAAGCAAGTTTGCAACTGTAACTTCTTACAGTTTGTGGCACTAATTAGCTTTTAACACAGTAATTTAAGTGCCAATTCAGAATACCTATATCCCTGGAGCCACAGGTTCAAATACCTGTCCTGCCAAAATAGATAAATTGAGCATCATGCAGATAACTCTTCTGTTAGGCGTATTTGGATGAGTTCTTGAAACCAAGGTCCTGTCTGATCTGCAGAAATATTAAATAGTCTCTGACATTGTTTGTCCCAATTCTTTGGCTATATTTTCTTCTTCTCTTTTGCATTTGTGCAGAGTGCTGACTTCCCTCTGTTTTCTGCCATCCACTGCAGACGTGAGTATATAAAAAGGGTGTTGCTTGTATGCAATCTGCAGTGTCCTTTGGAATGGAATCTATATATAAACATTCCCTATTGGTATCATGTTAGAGGCACAAACATACAGTGCAATGGACACAAACCTGGGGGCTGAGGCAGTTACAAAGGAACAACCCAGGGGAAGCTCAGGGGGGGACCTAAGTTTTAGTGAATGAAAATTAGCAATGAAACTC
This sequence comes from Pelodiscus sinensis, assembly GCF_052426305.1. NCBI lineage: Eukaryota > Metazoa > Chordata > Testudines > Trionychidae > Pelodiscus > Pelodiscus sinensis. Next base: position 16,136,900 of record NC_143055.1, on the reverse strand, counting down.
TTTTGATCTTGTCCACCGCTAACATTCAAAAATCATATTTAAAATTAAAAACCACACAGTAAAAAATATGCCATACCTAACACTTCACATCAAACCCAGGTTCACATCACTATAATCTTCCACAAAATTACTTCTATTTTTTCAGTCATCCCTGGTAAAAATGTGCTGTTCAACACCACCCAGGCCTGCCACTCTGCTGACAACACCGTGTGTATTTCTGCAAACCCCAACACAGTTAAGCACTAAGCATGAATAGTCTGAATTCTTATATGCTCCCTTCTTCACCCCTACCCCTTGGTGCAGCATCCTTGGCCAACAATGTGTTTCATCTGCTTTTTTATTTAGTCTTTACATTGCCACCCCCAGCATTTGCTAGAGGGCCGTCAGCTCTACTGTGTTAGTACTGCTAGTTTGCTAGACTCTACAAAGAGGGACTACAACCCTTGTCTGCTGAGGCAGTATGTTCCATGAGTTCCCCGCACCATGACAGCATTTTTAGGAGACTACAGGCACACTAGCTATTCCAGTGTGGAGGGGAGACACAGCAATCAAGGAGGATACCACAACTCAAGATATGCAGTAGCTATGGAATGGGATCACTGACAATCCTCAGTCTGCGTGTGGAGGGAGGTGCTTGCCTTCATATCTCTTGAGATTTCCAGTAGAGAGCTCAGTTACTCAATCTGGTCCCTGAGTACAAGATTTATTCCTTAGAATTCACTGCTGTAATTCAGTTGGAAGGATATATATAGCGATTTATAACACTGAATGTTAATCCTCATTCAAACTATGTGAGCCTTTTTCATCAGTAAGATTGAGTTGAACATCTTCCGAGAACAGGTTTTCCTGGGCAATTTTTACTCCCTTCTATTTCTGGTATTTGTAATTAATCTTCACCCCCCCCCCCCCCCCTACAGTTCTGGCAATTTCAATCCTGGGCATAATGAGGAAATGGCGTGAAAATTGCAAAAAACTGAAAAATAATAAGGGGAAAGTTATTACAACTTTTTGGAACCTCAGAAAAGTTTGGTTTGCATGTGGATTGAGTTTTGGGTGAATTTTTATTTGTCCTGGATCAGCCTGCCCATCCCTAATAAAAACTTTCTACGGCAGAAATGTCAGCATTTTATCACACAAAATTTACATTCCCCATTTTGGCTCAAGAAGAAACATTATGTCTCTGGCTTTGTTGATAGAATCTATGTATCAGTACCATAGAATGTGGTGACAACAACTAGCATGGGAAATAATCCCTCTGTATTTCTCAGAAATATCAAAGTTCTACAGAATGGGGCCTGACTCCACAGTTGATTCACAAGTACGGTTCCCACTGACGTCAATGGGGGCTCTTCACAGAGAGCAGCTACAAGCTAAAGCTTGCTTAGTACATAGTTTTCAGTTTACAGTAAAAAATTCAGACAATACTCACTTTGTGAGAAAGATATATTGTTTTGCCCATGCTCATGGCTCTTGTCTGTTTACTTCCTGTGAACATCCGCCAAATTATGCTCAAACAAGTGCTTCAGAGTTTGAATCCACAAGATAAACATATTGTAGATAAACAATCTGAGTACTTGTATGTAGTATATTTCATATAAAATGTACACACTGCTTTACACCACAACGGAGTAGTTTTCCCAAACCTCTTTGCCAGAGAGTCCTAGCTCAGAGATAATTCAGTAACCCAAAGCTTTGAGCACACCTTTCAGAGTCATGACTAGCATCTCCAACACACATTTAGTTAATTTATCTGAGTGAGATAAGATAAATTAGAATTACTATGTGCCTAGTCAATAAACCTTTGTGGGCCAATTCTTATATGAATGATGTCTCAGGCAAAGCCAGCATGACCCACAATGAAAAGGTGCAACATCTACTAAAATTCTCTAATCCCATTTATCTGCAAATTGTACCTTACCTGCCCCTCACCATTCCCCAAGAAAAATAGCCCAGGTCTCTTCAAGCCATTTTCCTGCGTATAAGAGCTACATTCATCCAATCAATGAGCAGCAACAATACCAAGTGTCTCATGGACCCAATCATAACAGACCAACACAGCTAAAAATTTGAATATCAGATAGTGAACACACACAAAAATGCAACTGTTTTCGATCAATCCATAAGGATGGAAATGAGAAAACTCACCAAAACCAAACTGAGTAAGTATGAAAAAGTAATGAATTTGACGATATCACAAGCGGACAAGCATTTAGTTCAGTGAGCAAATAATTTGCTGTGTCTTGTTCATGCAGCTCTAGTATTTTTTATTGTCAGTGAGGCCGCCATAAACACTGGGTTTGGGCACATTAATTAGGGAGGAAATTAGAAAAGGGACTGGATTGCAGTTCTGAAGCCTACCACAAATGGTTCCACACTGTTTCAGAGGCTTGTTTTGGGTAATTGTTACTAATTATTTTGTTATGTATTCATACTTCAGGACATCCCAAAGACACTAATCAGAATCGAATCCAATGTGCTAGACACTGTACAAACCGATAGCAAAAGAGAATGCTTATCTAAAAGATTTTACTCTGACAGGTCTTCTCTGCAATTTTCTTTTGGCTGACTCCTTCCCAACTACTAACTAGTGATGGTGTCCTACACAAAATCTACTATCCAAACCCTACTCCAACAGTTCATTCACTCTTTTGCTGCACTATTTCATCAAAAGTGTCAAATAAAGGTCAAATACATTTTAAATGTTGCTAAATGAACGTGTGGTTCTACTTTAAAAATGATTTTTCCTATCCTATGAGGAGTAACGGTAGTTCGGACTAGGAAGCCTAGTCCGAACTACCTAGTCCGTGCCGCGTGTAGCCGCGCGGCACGGGGTTCGAACTAGCTGGGATTTAAAAATGGCGGCGCCCGGCTTATGCAAATGAAGCCCGGGAAATTCAAATCCCGGGCTTCATTTGCAAGTGCGGTATGCCTACATTACCCTCCTAGTTCGAACTAGGAGGGTAGTGTAGACATACCACCAGAGATTAGGGATCTGTTACAGGAGTGGGTGAGTGAAGTTGGTGGCCTGCAATGTGCAGGAAGTCAGACTAGATGATCAGGATGGGGGACCTTCTGGCCTTAGAAACTATCTGCAACTCAAAATTACAGTGTTGTGGTGCTTTTTAATGTCTTGGCAATCAAAATTCCAGCTATTATGATTGATCACATCTCTCACACAGTATGTGTTTCAGTTTCCTGATTGGATGAGTGTAAGTGTTACAATGAGGCTTCAACTGATAATTAAGAGATAAGAGAGCAAAACATTTTCTTTCTGCAGATGTTCATGTGTAGAAGCTTAAAATTCACTTTGAGCAACCATTTCTTTGTAAGAGAACTTCAATTGTGTAAATATCTGAGAAAGGAGAATACAAAATTTAGCTGATAGGAGTTTGATGAAAAATTTGAATGAATACTTACAGAACTTTGGTAGCAGAACTCACCCATATTTAATAATAAAAATCCTTATTGCGCAGTGAATTAGCAAATAGCTTTTCATCACGTGATGAAGAGCCAGGGTTAAAGGTAAGCCCTCAAACCAAACATACCCACACTATCTTTACACAAGGCATAGGTCTGAGATGAAAGGACTGGTCATGTCTACTAATATTGTTTATGGGCTAGAGCAGTGGTTTTCAATCATTTTTTATTTGTGGTCCCCTAAACATTTTGATTGGTGCTGTGGATCCCTTTGGAAATCTTTTGTGCTGCTGCCTTCAGAGCTGGGCCCTCAGTCAATAGTTGCAGAGCTCTCAGCCGTGCAGAAGAAGGGATGGCATGGTATGGTGTTGCCACTTCTGCACTGCCCCTGGTGGGGCGCAACCTTCAGAGTTGGGCATCCAACCAACAGCCATCATTCTGTGGTCACCCAGCTCTGAAGACACAAGAAAAGGTGGCAATACTGTGACCCCTCTCAAATAGCCTTATGATCCCCTTTACAGCTTCCTTTTGGGTCAGGACCCCAATTTGCGAAACCCTGGTCTTCCTCCCTCCCCCCATCAAGCATCAATAGGCTAGGGTAAAAGTACACAACAGACCAGATTTCATGGGGGACGATGCATTTTTCATAGCTGTGAATTTGGAAGGGCCCTATTCATGATGGACCTGATTCAATACCGTTGAAGATTAATGGAAAGAGGCCTATTTACTTCAGTGAACTTTGGCTCAGGTCCTATTTCATGCATTTATTCTCACACAGAAACATTTTAAATTTGAAATGGCAAACTGTTGCATTTTTATTGAGGTGACTATGCATACATTTCATGCTTACTTGAATTTACCTTGATGGCGCTGCTTGTTTCTACTACAGGGTTTGAAATTTGCTAAGCCGATTGAGGCAGTTCTATCTTCCTCTCGTGCATTGTTATGCCACATCACATTGCACTGTTCTCTTGTCACATCCAAGAAGATGTGATATAACCCAGCAAGGATGCATCTTAAGTGACATTGCAGAATATTACTACTTGTCATGAATGTGACATATGAATATCAAAACACATTAGATCTTTTACGGATAGTCCCAAATGTAGTGTACAACATGCATGTACATCCCCTTATCTCCCAATAGCTCACTTCAGTGGATAATTGTCTAACCCTGACATCTAATGGTTTGTTTGCTGTTATCTATTGCCCAGTCTCTCTGTATTTATTACTCATATGAACTTATGATGTGCAATAAAGCTTGAACCAACATACAAAAGTCTAAGAAGAGTTCTAGGGCCAGTTAGTTGCATTTGTTCTGAGCAGTGAGATAGAAAGATATGCAGTTGCGTATTTTATACAGTTTGTGCCTCCATAGCCATCCAGTTGAATTTCCTTTCCTCTTCCAGCAACATTCTTTCTCCTGAATTTATTTATTAAAGTTTCGAACAGGGTTGTCAAAAAATCAGGACCCAGATTTGGTGGAACTTTACAAAACAGGCAAATCTCTGAACCTGAGTCCAAACTGGGGGCTGTGAGAGGATGATGTTTACACAAGGATATAATCACATGATGTTGGGGCTGATGCACAGTACTGACAATAATAAATCATAATGAGATGGTGCTTCTGATATTCAAACCCTTTCCTAACTTTGGACCTGATCCTACAAGATGGTTACACCTTCATTCCCTGTGGACTTCACTGAGAAGTTAAGGCACTGAGCATCTGTCAGGATTAATAATTCATTCTTGCATCATCTCTGCAAAGAGCAAAATGCTAATTAGCTCAGCTCTTACCTGATTATATAAAGGTTTTTATTACCTTTGAAGCTGAGGTACCCAGCACCTCTTGGCATTTGGCTTTAAGACAGAAATAATGCTTAAATGCTGTCAACAAAACACAATCACATGCCAAAGTTTAACTTTATTCATACTCTTAAATCTTACTCAAGTCAATGGAACTTAAACATATGCCTAAAATTAAGAATCTACTTAAAGAGCTTTGGTTCAACAGGACTGGACAGCTGAAATGAATTCTAGTGAACATGGTACAAAAAAGTCTGAATATTTATTTAGATTTATAAGTGACTTTTAAATTAATGATCTGACTCTCTTTAAATTCCACTTTGGACAATTATCCTAGGGAATGAGTTTACTAGAAGGAATTTCAAGGAAACAAGAAATTCTAAACAAATATTTCAGAATATCTGGAAAAGAACAAATATGTATTTGTGGGTATTTTCACTGGAAACTTCACAGTAGCTTACCATGTAATTGATGTTTATATCCAATCAAAACAGTTTTCATTCTGAATTTGGGATACTCATAACAAAACAAATAAAAATTGCATAAAACTTTCTATGAATAATTTCAAATAAGCACTTTTGAGAAAATCACAATCTGTTTATAGACAACACAACAGAAACAAAATTAATCAAGTATATTTTCATTATTAATTATTCACCCTACAGTGCAGATATTTATTAGTAGAAGTACAAAAAATAAGAATCATGGAACATTCACCACAAAATACACTACAAAATAGGAGCCTATTCTACTAGAAGTGCCAAGCACTCACCACACCATCTGACGTCAGTGGGAATGGTAGGTTCTCAGGCCCCACTCATTATCCAGACTAAAGAGTTACCTAGTTTCAAAGTTCATCACAAATTGGAAATTCAGACCAGGTTTACTGAAAGTTTCGAACCATTCATAGGCCTTGGGTAGAGTTATGGGTTTGCCTCAAAATCATAAGGAATCCATTCTGACACATAATGGGTTTTAAATGCATTTTGCATTGTATGTTTGGATTTGATCACTAAAGGGAGGCTGGCAGATAACAAACCCACACAGTTTAAAAGGGCTTTTCAGAGCATAAATGGGCCAGATTATGATTGATGAATGACAGCCTTCCCTGCTTTGCACCTAATCACCAGTATCCCTTAGATGCCAGTCACAAAAGAATTCCTTGTGTTCATCTGAGCCAGGATAACTCCCTCAGGGTAAGTCTACACTAGCCCCCTAGTTCAAACTAGGGAGGCTAATGTAGGCATTCGAAGTTGCAAATGAAGCCCAGGATATTTAAATCCCGGGGCTTCATTTGCAACTTCGAATGCCTACATTAGCCTCCCTAGTTCGAACTAGGGGGCTAGTGTAGACATACCCTCTCTCTCTAAATGCCTGAGGAAGGGTCACACCAACTCAGACTCCACCAGCAGTGTTAACCCAGTGGTAAGAGAGTGCGAGTGGCTTATACCATGTGATGGTGGCATCAGTGTAGCAAGAAAATCAGCTAATAGAATGGTGTATGAATTAAAATCAAAGTCAGCCATCTCACACCCCCACTTTAATTTACACCTTCTTCCTGTTCCCTAGCAGGTGAATTACATACTTTTGTGCACTTGCTTGCAAATTAGTAAGTGAGTTTATAGAGTTCTTAACAAGTCCCAGTATAGGAACATCTTAGCTGATGTGAGTCAAACTTACACCAGCTAATAAATAAATCCCTCTCAATATAGGCTGAATTACATATAGCTAAAATGGCTCACAGAGGGTATAAACTGATGTACATACATCATTACTGGCCCATTCTAGGTTGAAACATTGGAATGCAATGCTGGAGATCTGGGTTCCATTCCTGGATCTGTGGGGCAGGCTATTTAAACTTTCTGTCTCTGTTCCCTATCTATAAATGCAAATAATATTTTCTTTCTTCCTCCCTTTGTCTGTGTTGCCTATTTTGATTGTAAGCTCTTTCAGGATAGGGACTGTCTTAAACTAATCATTTGTACAGCACCTAGCACAATGGGGTTATAATAATAATGTATAATAATGATGTTGGGATTAAGGTACAGGAATCAGATACGTAGGTTATCTGCTTTCTACTATGGGATTTCAGCACAAAGGACAGCAGCGTTACTGAAGAAGCCTTCAGGCTGAGAGCATGAGTGTATATATATTGTGGCAAAGCTCTGGTTGTGCCCCCTGGGTCCTGCACCTCTTGACAGATTTTTAGTGAGTCTCAGAGGCTCACAGTGACCCTCCCACTGCCTCTTGTTTCTCTCAGAGGCAAGGGTTCCCCGCTTCATGAGCCATTTTCATCATAGGCCAGTCACCACCTTCCGTGGTCCAAAGTCCCCCTTTTCCCTGGGGTGGCTCACTGGGCATGTGGAGGGTTGGGGGGAATCTAGTCCCACCCACTTACTCTGGGTTCTGGCCCAGAGACTCTAGGTAGCAGCTACTTGTGGGGGCTCTTGCCCTTATCCCCACCGTATTTCAGCCTTTCCCCGGGCCACTTCCACAACCTGCAATACCTTCTCCCTGGTGTTTTAGAGAAAACCCCTCCTGCTTGCAACCTATAGTTTTTCCTGAACTCTGCACTTCCTCTTCTCCGGTCTGTCCCTCTTTTCCTTCCCCCATCTTACCTAAAAGGAGAAGCCTTTTATAGCAGACCAGCAGGCCTTAGCTGGCTTCAGGGATGCCATTATGCCAATACTCCAGTCTGGCTCTCTTAATTTCTGAGCAGCAGTCTCTGGCAGCCTATTCAGGAAACAGAAACCCACTCACCCAATTACCCAATTACCCATGTACATGCCCTCCACCAAACTCCTGCAGCCTGCTGCCTTTGGTCTGCCATGATATATATATATATATATATATGACTTGAAGAAAAGCTGTGTGCAAGCTCAAAAGCCTGTCTCTCTCACCAACAGAAGTTGGCCCAATAAATGATACTACCTCATCTCCCTTGTCTCTCTAGTTTATGATAAACACAATTAGGGACAAGCCTGGTATATGATAGTCACAAAGTGGGAGAGAAGAGAAATAAGACACCACTGGATGGTATGAGAAAACAACGTTTGCTGCCCTTCCCACCTCCCATTCCCTGCATTCCTAGGGTGATATTAAGAATGTCACCTCCACCTCACTCCCAGGAGCCGACGTCCTAAAGAGCGACCATGGCAGGTTTAATCTGAGTGCTTGCTGCAGAAACAGAGCCACCCCCACTCCATTTTGGCAGCAAGGCATTTCAACAGAAGAATAACAGATTAAATTTGTGTTAAAGACTCCTATAAAATTGTGCAATCAATCTGCATTTGGGTGAATTTGTTGCAGTTTTGCATTTGGTAAATACTGACTTTGTAATTACCACAGTGTTATGTGCTCTCACTAAAGGCAAGGGTGAGTGACAGCTCTTAAATGCTGTGTCTTTCAAACCAACCACAAGTCCCAGTCTTTAACAGAGAAGCACGTGCAGGCTGCTATGAGTGGCATTATTTAGTGCACATCTGAATGACAGTCAGGCAATGTAATAATCTCTCACATTCCTTAATTCAGACTAACACCATCGCTTAGAGCCATGGAAGGGGAGGAAAGGCATTATAAAGTAAAGGAAGAAGTGTTTAAGACAATTAGAAAATGAAAGGAAGAAATCAAACATTCCCGATGCTCAATTCAATGGCCGTAAACTCCTTTTCTCTGTAGTTTTTCCAGAAATAATTTACGGTGTAAAACGTATTTCATGGCATACAAATCAATCTATATTGAGCCTGATTGCCATTGCAGAAAGCCTGAGCCAAGGGGGGGAAAAAAAGGCTGTAAATGGATTGTGAAAGATTTTTTTGTTTTAAAGATGCATGCTGTTTGCATGGTTAACATTTGTTAAATAAAAGCATGATTCTGCACAGTGGGGAAGACCTTTAATTCCCATTAACGTCTATAAGAGATCAGGGCATTCATCACCTCACTGAATCCGACCCTGGAGTTGTAATAGAGAGGTTTGTCTTGTCTTGCAGTTGTGGCAAACTTCAAAAAATACAACTGCAATTAACAAAACAAGCAATCACCACCACCCTTCCATTCACGACTCCAGAACAAAAGAGAATTTCTTTGGCTCTGGTTAGTTCTTTTTAAACACTTTGATGAAGTTTCCACCTTAAGGAGCGGGGGAGGGAGGATGGAAAAGCAAATTGCAGAATGTAGACTGAAGTACTTGCAATCCTTGTGACAAATACTAATGTATAAATCAGCAGCCCAATCCAGGCCCGGGCCGCTGATCATGTTCTTTGCTGAAATGTCACCTGTTCCTATCTAACGATTTGCATAATGCAAAGCTTCTCACTCGTAAAATACAGATTAAGAGGGGAAGCAAAGAGTCATTCTCGAACCATGGAGCCATTTCAAAAGAAAAAAAAGCAGTCTTTATATTTAACCCTGTCACTGCCATACACTTTTTCCTTGTGAAATGATAACTCCTTCTTGGAATGAAAATAGGCAGTAAGAACCAGTTTTCTCCTTTCTTTTCTTTTTTAGACAGTGTGATTCAATGTGGATATAGGTGAACTAATGAAACCACATGTCTACTAGTTCTCCAGAATCCTGGACTGAAACCCAATGGAATCAATTGAAAGACTCATGTTGAGTTCAAAGGGCTGTCATCAGTTGGCCTTCATTTGCATGAGTTTGTTTCATTTTGCTTCTTTTCCTTTTATTACATGTCTATGGACCTTTCCTGGGACTCAACTGAAGGTAGACCAGCAGCTTTTATTCTCCTTGTCTCATAACAAAAGAACAAGAGAAATTCAATTATATGAAATTTTTAAAAATAATAAACAAATACATTTCATACAATGTGTCATTAGACTGTGGAACTCATTGTCACTGGAAGTCCTTGAGGCCAAAAAATTTAGCAAAATTCAAAAAGAGATTAGAAAATTACATGAACATGAAGACTATTCAGCTTTATAGCTATTGTTATAAAAAATTTGAAAGGAATATTAAACCTCATGCTTCACAGTAAGTCAATCTCTTACCATCATAGATTAGGATTAGATTTAAACAGAGGGCAGATTATCCCACTAACACAGAGTTCACACACCTTCCTCTGTAGGAGGTGATGCTGGCCACTCTCAGAGACAGGATACTGAACTAGATGGGCCTCAGTCCTAATCCAGTGTGGCAATTGCTATGTTTTCAACTGTTCTCATGTGTCATTTTTCTGAGTCAGAGCATAAGGTAAGTAGGACTTTGTTTTCTATAGAATGGCACTGTATTATATCTAATAAGGTTGGATCATGACACTGACATTAACTGATTAAGAGTTAAAACAATTGAAATTAGAAACTATGAAAAAATGTTTTGGCCTGTTTGAGACCCCCTCTCTCTTATGCATCATTGCAAGCAGTGGAAGTGCTGGTAATGCCACTAGCATATGATTTTTTAACGCTTTCTTTAATTATTTCCTTGTGTCAATACAGTAAAATTGTGTAACAACACTAACACTTTGTTATGAAGACAGCTGATCAGTTTTGGCTAGGCATAGGCTTATCTAGGGTTTATCAGTACAGTCACACATTGAGCAGCATTGCAAGCATTGTTCCATTTATTTGCCTTGGTGAAATAAAAATAAAGACCCACTCACTACAATATTGACTCCCTGTGGTTCGGCAAATTCTCTGGTTCGGCACTGATCAAGTCCCAAGGGTGCCAGACTAGAGAGGTTCAATCTGTAGACATTCACTGTCTTGCAAGAGTACTTATAGGATTTGGTATATTTCTGCACAGGGTTAGTTGACATTGGTTAATTAACCCTTTTCTCCCTCAAGATTTGTACATGAGTCTAGGAACAAGAGTGATGGGAGATTAATATTAGAAAAGAAATATTTAAATATAACACCAACACACAATATTGCAATCTCCTTCATACATGTAGTCCCGAGGGTATGTAAGTGATATATTACTTGGTTGAGTGGGGATCAGGGAACACTTCATAGATTCACATAAATAACACTATGTTAAGTGTTACATTAAAAAAAACAACAATCTATGATAGATACATGAAATCAAAAGAGTGAGAGCATCCAGCACCTTGAAGGCGATACTAATGGCTCCCAGCAATAGACCCAAATGATTTCTGGACTCGCACCTCTGCTTAAGGCTCCCCCCCCCGTAACAGTTTTGACCCTTGAGATTCCAGAAGCACTTTATCCTTGAACACACTGTCTCTGGAGTCTCTATCCTGAACAGCCCAGGGGATGTGCTAGAGGATGTAGCAGGCCTTTTCTGTGATTTTGTCTTTATACAATACTTCCTTCCCTGCTTTCCCTTCCATGTCTGTCTGCAAACTGAGACCACTTGAGGGGAGGTTGAAAGGAGAGCAAATGGGCATTTGAATGACTTGCTTCACTCGGGCATTTTTATAAGGGCCAATAGTAAATGAAACTGGAAGTCTGTGCATTTCAGTTCCATCAGGAATGGGCAACTTGGTCACAGGTTCTCAAAATGCAGAATGCACCCAGAACACTTCTAAAGGGCAGATTCATCTTGCTGCCTTCCAGGATTCAACATCTACAGATACGATTCCTTCTGACACACACCTCTCTCTTTGACTTCTCTAGCTCCAGAGTTTGGAAGATGCTTCCAGAGAATAACCGTTATCGCATCCATGACGTTCTAAAGATGGAAGTCTAGATAGTCAGGTGGTGTCACTCAGTATTGCACTGCTGGCTTCTATGGAGATATATGACTTTACACAGCTGAAGGTCCGTTCCGTGGTGTCAATGTTTCTATGTGTAATTTCATAATACGTGCCAATGATAATCCCACCCTGAGCTACTCTGAAGAATTCCTCTCCTTCCTTCATGCTGATGCACATTATGATGCTGTAGGACACCTCTGAAATCCTGCCCATCATACAGATAAAACCAGTCTAGTTATAGATTTGTTTAATCAATGCATGCATGGCTTATACTAAAATGTAGTGTGTAGCCTAAACCTCATGCACAGCAGCACATCTATGCCCAACATGGATTAAACATGGTAAAATCTGCAGTGGTGTTGGAAGTGAACTGTGGTATTAACTATGTTCTTGGCTCAGTGGGTGAAATTCTGGCCTCAATGAAGTCAAGTGCAAAACTCCCATTGCCTTCAATGGAGCCAGCATTTCACTCTAGTGTACACCACAAGGTCTCTATTCAGCAAAGCGCTTAAATCCCGTCAATATCAATTGCTGACTTGGGGCCTTAAACTGAGCATTATCTTGCTAGCCATCTAGATATTCTCCAATACAACCTCGGGCCTCTTTCCTCCTCCCTTCCACCTCCACCCCCGCAGCATTACATAGTAAATTTATCTCTAATTTGTATTTTGCTATCACTTCCAGACATTTCTTCAGCATTACTGCACCTCAACCCCCTTCCTCCCACTTTAAAGTGACCTGCAGGATGATCACTCCCCACTTACATTTATCCAACTTAAAAATGCTTTTACTTAGGTTGTCCCTATAAAACAATAGTAATATACTTATTAGTAATGGTTGAGCTCAAGTGCAGTGAAAAAAACTCTACCTATTCTTCCCTATGGAGTATTCTATTAATCTTCAGAAAAGAGATGGAGAAGCAGACAGAGGGAGAGAATGAAACAGGTTGCAAGTTCAATGGTATTATCTGAAATATTAAATAACTCTAGTATCACCACTGTTTGGTTGTAATTTTGTTCAAAAGAAAAGATGTGATATGATCATACCTTTTTTCAACAACAATTGATCAAGGAAAGGGAATGATTTCCTTCTCCAGTGCTGTCCCTCTGTCTCTTGAGAATGTTTGCTTTGCAGATTCTTTCAGTTGAGATTATAGGCCCACTACTAATCAGTTTGCATTTGTCAGCTTCTGAAGGGACCAATGTGGAAGATAAACAAGAAGACTATTTACTTTCCACAGTCACCTAAAAGAATGAAACTTGTGTTTCCATAAATGCTGTTATAAGATCAGCTTCTTAATTCGTAACACCTCAAAGTTAAATTTGTGATATTATTTTATGAACAATTACAGAAAGTGATTTCTCTAAGTGGATTCTTAAATTTCCCAGTATGCATCAATCTATATCAACTAAGATTTTCAGGTACACAGTAATAATAATTGGAATGGTTAGACAAAATCTCTAAGCAACATTAAAATATCTTTTATTAAACTGTATTATATTCATTTCCATTTAGCAATGCTTCAGACTAACAAGAGAGAAAACAATTTCTAGCCATCCGCCGTACTGTGTGTTTTAATCAACAATCAGCAAAAAAGCAACCCTACAGGAAACGGAAGAAAATAAACTTTGCCGTTGATCTTCACTTGAACAGACTGTCAGGGTTTTGGGCCCCGTTCTCCTCCTCCCCCCTGCTCAAACCACTCACCCCTGTAGGATGCAAGCCGCTACCATTGAAATCAATGGGAGTTACGTGTTCCTTGCCAAGATAGAATTGATTCCCCTGTGCTTTAGAGGTTTATAACTTGGCTATTAACATTTATTTCACACTGGAACTAGGTTTACAACTTCTCAGATTATAGACAACTTATTTTTTCTAGGAAAATTTTCATTAATATTATTGTTCTAGCTATTTGATTGACAGCTATGGACACAAAGGAAGTGCTCCTAGTAAACATCTGCACAGCCTCCTCATTTTCCTCAATCAAATCCCTCCTAAAATATTTATTTTGCTGTGATGTCTACAGAAATCTTTGCAACCATTAGGCAGGTAGGCTCTATCACCTATCATGCTGACCAGTACTGGTTCACTGATTCATTGTACTTCCCCCATCTGCTGGTCTCCATCTGTGGTCACATTAAGGCATGGACAGTCTTTTGTTCTGTTTATGCCATACCTACCAAACAATGGCTACGTCTACACTACAGGGTTTTTGCGCAAAAACCCGCAGAGTGTCCACGCCTCAAGCACGTTTTTGTGCAAGAAAATGTACAGTAAAATGGGAAAACAGAGGGCTTTTTGTGGTGTAGGTATACCTCTTTCTACAAGGAATAACTCCTTTTTGTGAAAGTGTTCTTGTGCAAAAAGGTATGTGTGGATGCTCAACAGGGGTTTCTTGTGCAAAAAAAGCACAGGTGCTCTGATTGACATTAACAGAATGGCCATCAGAACTGTCTTGCGCAAGAGTGTCCATGCAGAGTGGATGCTCTCTTGCACAAAAGCGCACCACTTTGGCTATGCACTTTTGTAGTGTGGACGTATTCTTGAGCAAGAAGTTTTTGCAGAAGATCTCTTCTGCAAAAAGCTTCTTGCGGAAAAAGCCTGCAGTGTAGATGTAGTCAATGAGTGGGGCTCCTGGACATTGCCACATTACAAGAAATTCATAATGCTAATAAAAATGAAACCATAATGCATTTATAATAGAAAGAATCAAAGAAGTCTGGTCTGACACATTTCTAGACCAGTTTTGCATACCCCAAAGTTTGTGAAGTTTTGGTGTTTTTCCAAAGCCAACAACACCTTTTGAAATTCAGTTATCACTAACTACAACACATGATGAAATATTTATCTGAAATCTCAAATAACCATTCACAAAGCAGTAAACAATGAATATGATCATAGTCAGAAAAGTGACTATATAAAAATGCCACCTCCTTACAGATCTTCTTCCTATGTATCATGCTTATAGCAGCTCTGATTCTGTAAAGCAAACAAGCAAAGGCTTAACTTATAGCTATGTGAAATAGGTGAAATGCTTAGGTGTTTGGCTGAATTTATATCTTAAATAACACATTTTCCTCAATTCTGCTAGCTCTGCAGTTGCAATAATAGGAGAGTCAGCTGGTGTCTCTTCTAGCTTGTGCAGAATTGGTAATTTAGACATTGTGCACACACAAATTTGCATTGTTTTAAAACTATTGTAGTTAAACCCTGGCATGGACATTCTTCAATCAGTTTGAAAATTGATTATATTAATTCCTCACCCATTTAAGAGTGTCCACAGAGAGATTTGTACCAGTTTAATTAAACCGGTTTTAAAAAAACATACTTTCTTAATTAGCTGCAAGTTTGTGTGTAGACAGGGCTTACATATATCTCACCTGCAAGGCTAAATTCTTCCCCCACCTGACCAAAGCCCACTGAAGTCAATGAGGTTTCAATGACTTCATAGGATTTTGGATCAAACACACATTCCTCACTTAGGGTCTGTCTAGACTGCATCCCTCTGTCGGCAGAGGGATGCAGATTAGGCAGATCGACATTGCAAATGAGGCAGAGATTTAAATATCCTACGCCTAATTTGCATAAAAATGGCCACCATGTTTTGCTGACTCGTCACTTTGTCGGCAAAAAGCGGCAGTCTACAGGGGAATCTGTTGAGAAAGAAAGCCTTTTTCGACAGATCCCTTATGCCTCCTGCAGAGAAGAAAGCAGACAGAGACACACTTTAGTCAGGAGCGGGTAAGGTCTCTCTCAGCTGGGGGAAGTGGCAGGGGAAGTTAGGTGGAACGCTTGACCCAGCATGGGACGAGTGAAGAAGAAACAGGGAAAGGCCTCCTTTGGTTGATACCAGAAGGAGGGATGATAGGAGGAGAGGAGTGGAGAGAGGAAAATGAGGAAGAGAGAGGAATGCCTGACTCAAGGATGACTGGAGGAGGGAAGGCCTTACTTAGCTCGGGACACCCTCCCCCCCCCAGGATAGTGTGGGGAGAGGGGAAAAGTGAAGAGATGGAGTAAAGGTTTCGCACACCTCTAGGGCTGAGAGAGACTGGGAAAGGCTCAGCAGTGAGGTAGTTAATAGGCCACACTTGGCTGCCTTACCACGAATGGCAGTGACACCGAACTGGGAACTTGGGAAAGGAGTTGGAGGCTTATTAAAGCTGCCGGACCCTGGCTGAACCCCACGACTACACGCTAGGATTGCTGTGTGCCCTGTGATAACTCGCAGCTGCTGATAAAGTCCACTGGTAATGGCTTTTTGCTAATGAGAAAAGTGCCGCTGATTATGACAAATAGCCTTGGACCAACAGGCTAAGCTGCTACATAGGCTCCCAATTGTCAGTCTGGGTGATTTTTGCATTTCATTATTTCTTTCCTGACGTCCTAGCTCCTTCTATCCTTAACATACTCCCAGAGCCGTATGTCACAATTTTAATAACACTTCTTTATCTCAATTTTTCCCCCCTCTCTCCATGGGAGCTGGAAACAAAAGGTTGTTACAGAAATAATGGTTAACCTCACTTGTGTGCTGTAGCAAAAGAAACCCTATAGCTAGCGTTCAAGAATTAAAAAGGTGTAAATAGCCACGTGGAGACCATTCAGTCCTGAACAACAGACCTTTAAAAATTCCTATTCCTATTATTTTAAATCCTTTCATATATACCATTCCAATGCCTGCCATGTTCTCATTCTATTCCCTAATGATACAGCTAGATCATGAATTTTAAGGAAAAAATAAACTATACCATGGTGGATGCTGAAACTGCTGGGAATACCTTTAACAACAGCCGTATTATTGTACAAGGAGGCAACGAAGCACCTTGGGAATTCTGTGAAAACCTGACTCTTCTTTGCATATGGCTAAAAATTGTCTGTTGTAATTAAAAACAGTTACTGAAGGCCAAAGTCTGTTGTGAGAGGGGGAGAGAGGGCAGAACTGTTCCTAAATAATGGGAGAGAGGTAAAAATGCTGGTTCTGCAGTAATTCTTTAACATTAAAAAACATTGACGAAAAGTTCATGAAGTTCTGCCAGGATTGTGTGCAGCTAGGATTCCTCAGAAGAGCTTCTTTTTCTTGAGTCTCAGAGGGGGATCCCTGCTAGTTTGTAACTTAAAAAAAACCCAAAAAACGAGTAGTCCTTTGGCACCTTAGGTGGGGGGGAGATCCACCGTCGGAGCAGTGCTCATGCAGTACGGCACCCACTGGCCACTGGGCCAGGGAGGAGGGTGGCTGCAAGAAGGGAATGGGCCGCTCCAGGGAAAATGGGAGAGGGGAGAGGAGGAGGCAAAAGTGCCCTGCACGGAGGGTTCAGTCTGTCCCGGCCGTTCTACACGCCGCCCCAAGGGGTTGCTTCTGGGAGTGGGGCGTGGGGCAGTGCCAGGGAACGAACACTCTCAGCCACCTGGGTGCCCCAGTCATTTGCGGTTTGCTGTGTCTCTCTGCAGGTAGTCAAGGCCATCAACCAGGTGCTGCTCCACAGGGTGGTCCACCTCGCCGACCCGGATGCAGTCGTCCGGGGGTTCGGTGCCCTTGGCTTCCCCAACTGCAGGGGGGCCATCGACGGGATGCACATCCCCATCTGTGCCCCGGAACACCAGGCCTCCCAGTGCATCAACCACAAGGGGTACTTCTCCGTCCTCCTGCAGGCCGTGTGTGACCACCGGGGCCAGTTCACGGACATTAATGTGGGCTGGTCCGGCAAGGCACACGACGCCAGGGTGTTCCAGAACTCCTCCATGTGCCAGAGGCTGCAGGCTGGGATCTTCTTTCCCGACTGCTACATCAGGGTCGGGGACGTGGACATACCTGTCTGCCTGGTGGGGGATGTAGCCTACCCCCTACAACCCTGGTCATGAAGCCGTACACGGGGCACCTCAACCCCTCCCGCCAGGCCTTCAATGCCAGGCTCACCAGGTCCTGCATCATGGTCGAGGGGGCCTTTGGCTGACTGAAAGCACGATTTAGGTGCCTCCTCACCCGCCTCGACCTTGCTGAGTACAATATCCCTCCTGTGGTGGCAGCATGTTGTGTGCTGCACAATTTATGCGAATGGAAGGGGGAAGCTTTCCCGTCAGTCTGAATGGTTAAGGCTGATCGCATGGTTGGCAAGTACGTGCAGCCCCGCACTGCCGCCGTCCGGGAGGCCCAGCGGGGGGCCGTCCAGATCAGAGAAGCCCTGCGGGAGAGCTTCCAGGTGGAGGAGGAGGACTGAACTCTCCCTGCATGCCCCACTGGGGCCTTCTTCCACCCTCCCCTCTTTCCCCTTTCTCCTCCCCTCTTCCTAATGTAAAATAAGCACACCTGTTTTGCCAACAAAAATCTCTCGTTATTGTACATAACTGGGGAGGGAGAGGGAGGAGTGAATGTGGGAGAGGGGAGAGGGAAACCTGGGGGGAGGGAGCTGGAAGGTGATGGAAGGGGAGGAAGGGAAGGGAAAGCTCAGGGTTGGGAGTCTCCCATCTCACAGCACTGTGGGTGCGGGGGAGTCAGGGGTGAGTGGGTGTGGAGGGTGGGCAGGAGGGATGGGGGTGCGGAGGAAGCGGGAGGGGGAGCAGGGGTAGAAGGAGAAGCGAGAGCTGGGGCGGCCGCAGGGGCTGGAGCAGGAGGAGGCAGGAACCTGTCCACCCAGGTCTGGAGGTGACCTCTGAGGGCACGGCTCTACTTCTCCAGCACTTCCAAGCTCCTCTGCCACAGCCGCAGGTCCTCCCAGACCCAGTGCTCCTGGATGCTGATCTGGTGCTCCAGTAGCCGCAGGTGCCGCCACTGGTAGTCCTCCAGGTTCCTGGTGCGCCTGCTGGCCCACGTGCGGGTGGCTGTTGCAGGTGGGGTGGTGCGCCCTGCAGTCCCAGGTGCTGCGGCTGTGGTGAAACAAGAGCAGTGGCCAGTTCTCCCTAGGGACATGGTGGGTGAAACCCAGTCCCCCTCTGCAAAGTGAGGTTGGCGTGTGGGGAATGGGCCAGGGCCCCTGCATGACACCCAGCTGCTGCTCCATGGTGGGCAAGGCCCTGGGCTCCCTCTCCCCCCACACGCCCATACACATAAGGGGAACATGACAGCACTCACATGTGGAGCCCTTCCCGGCCTCGGACGACACAGCCGATGTGCTCTGTAGGATGCCTCAGGAGTTCTGGGTCCTGGGCAGGCTCCCGGCTCTCGGCGTCCTCCTCCTCCGTATCCAGGACGGGTCCCTCTGCCCTGGGGTCGATCACCACCCAGGGGGCATGCACTACGTGAGCCTCCAGGATGCGGTCCAGGGCCCCATAATGGGGGCATGCCTCCGGGTCGGCCCCTGACTGGGAGGCCCTGGAGTAGGCCTGCCGCAGGTCCTTAATTTTGCAGCGGACCTGCTGCCTGGTCCGCATGTGGCCTCTGGTGGCCAGGCTGGCAGCCATGTGGCTGTAGACAGCCGTGTTCCTGTGGCTAGTGCGAAGATCGTGGACGTTGAAGGCCTCCCCCCAAACCTCGATGAGTTCCACGATCTCCGCACTAGACCAGGCAGGCGCCCGCCTCTTGCGGCCCCGGGCAGGCTCCTGTGAGCCGCCAGCCTGGTCCTGGGAAGAGGGGGAGGGCTGGGTGGCAGCGGGTGGCTGGCTCATGCCGTGCCAGGTGCAGGGTCTGCTGGCTGGGTGCTGGCAGGTTTGCAACCGGCACGAGCACCATAGCCAGACTGTGGCCCTTTAAGGGCTCCGGGACCGGGAGGGGGGCAGAAGAGTTTCCCTGGTTGTGCCCAGAGTGGCCACCAGGGCAAGCTGGGAAGGGCTAGCCTCCCACTAGTTCGAATTAAGTGGCTACACAGCCCTTAATTCAAACTACTTAATTCGAACTAGGCATTAGTCCTCATAGAATGAGGTTTACCTAGTTCGAATTAAGCGCTCCGCTAGTTCGAATTAAGTTCGAACTAGTGGTTTGCCTGTGTAGACGCTATGAACGTTAATTCAAACTAACGGCTGTTAGTTCAAATTAACTTTGTAGTGTAGACATACCCTTAGAGACTAACAAAAGATATATATCTATAGCATCATGAGCTTTCGTGGGCAAAACCCACTTCCTCAGATGAGTGGTGAAAAAAGTGTTTTGCTCACAAAAGTTCACGATTCTATTATATATTTTGTTAGTCTCTAACGTGTTCTTGAGGACAGGGTTAATATATACAACATATGCGATCCAATAGGGCAAATTCTACCACAGGTCATATACATACAACTCCCAATGTTACTGCAGCATTGCCCAGTGCATGTTTCCCTACTTAAACTCTTTTGGCACAGAAAGGCTGCCCTTGGTCATGCCAGTCTGTAATGGGCAAAAGAAGCTGAAAACGTGGCATATGGGTATTCTGTCTCTAACTATGCTGCCTTTGCCTTCGTGCACAGACAGCTGGGAGGGTATGGTGCATGCAAAATCCAGAGCTGGTTCTATGGCACTGCAGGACATTTTTGAGGTGATATTTTCTTGCCCTGTTCTAGTCTACTCACATATGTAAAGTTATGGTGTTTACAATGTAAGGGCTAAGGAGATTAAAAAAGGGTTCAAAAAAAGAAATATTACAATCTTCATTTAATAACTGGGAAACACTGAGGCATACTTACCGGTAAATTTAAGTGATTTGTAGAAGGACACATAGAAAGTTCATGGAAAAGCCTGGAACTGAACCACCCCTCCTATACCAGTACCTTATACCATAACACTATTTTCCCCATCTATCATTTCAATTTATTTTTCTATATTTATAAATTACTGTATACAAATAAGATTTGCTTTTCAAATGTTTCAGCGACTAGACCAGCTCTGTTAAAACTAGTTGAGCTGGAACGTGAGCTAGAGGTGTTTAAAGATAACTTACAAAAGTAAAAGAAAATTTAATTTAAGGCTTTTTTTTCTTAAGGTATTAAATAAAGTCTAATGGTTATTTTGCTTTTCCTGCTTTTTTCTTAAAAAAAAAGAAGCAAAAAAAAAAAACTTTTAGAGACAGCTGGAATTTTAAGTCTGGTCTTTTCTGATTTTGCTTGCAGCTTCTTGAAAGCCAACATTGACTATTAGCTTTGCAAATCCTAAATGAAAGCCTGAGATGGTGGCTTTTTAAATAAGAACCCTCCCTCCATCAATCCTGAGGGCTTCACAGTAGTTTGAGCTAGTTACATGTTAACAAAACTGAATTTAAAAAAAGATATCTTATTCCAGATTGTTTAAAACTAGCTTCCCTTATCAATTAGTCAGGTTTTGTTTGTTTTATAACTCTCATGTCAAATACCGTCTAGTTCTCCAGCTGTCTGTAGATTCTTCTAGGAAAACCCAGAAGGACAACCACCAAATTTCTAATGTTAAAAATCAGAAAAAAAAATACAACCACTCTTTAGCGGAAAAATAAAAAACATTCTAAGGCTCTTTCTAGAGTTCTTGGGCTTTTTGATGTGATACAACCTGGCTTAAAATAGGGCAGCTGTAATTAAGGCTGCCAAAACATTTCATTTATTTATTGTATTAAAAGTATTAGTATTCTGCAAATAGTGAGCATGAGACTCTGGGTGTCATCTTTAAAAGACACTCACCATTACTCATGTGAGTAGTCCTATTGACTTTAAAGAGACTATTTGTGTAAGTGAAGTTAAGCATGTGTTTAAATAATTGTAGGATCAGGCCTTGAATGTGAACAAACTATCAATTACCCTGTATATATTGCAAATATTAAATTTATACTGAAAAGCAGAACCCTTTGCAAAGCCTTTTTCCCACCATTCCTCTCCCCAGACTATTTTTTTATCCTCATAAGTGCCTGAAAATATCACTTTTTTGCTGGGATTTCTGTAATTTATCCTAAAGTGTAATGGGGAGAAAGTTTGAGGAAACTCTTTTGTCATTTTTTAGACATACAAATATAAACGTATTTGTTTATAATTGTATTGTTGGTCCACAGAGGATAACATCCTACTACAGCTGCCAGCCAATGTAACTAGGGTCTGAAGTCAACAGCAGTTTTGCATTCACACCAGTGGGAGCACGACTGGGGTCTTCATCTTTTGGCTCACATGACAGAGGTCAGTGCATTGAGGCTGAAGGCCTTGGGTTCAAACTTGACAACCCAGTTGTTAAAGGTGAAAAAAAAAATCATACTTTGGACACAGTAAACTCAAAAATTGCCAACTCTTAGGGCCTGATCTAAAAGCCATTGAAGTCAATGGAGAGTGTCCCCTTGACTTAATGGGCTTTCAGTCAGGCCTAACTTGACTTGCTGTCAGCTTGTGTCTGAGACAGGCACAGGCCTCCCAACAAGAGGGGGGTGGGGCAAAGGAAGCAATTGTTCCAAAACCCAGCCATTCAAAGGGGCCTGAGGCTTCAGCCGCCACTGCCACTGCAGTAGCAGCAATGGTGTACAGAGCTCTTGGTCCTTTAAATCACTGCCGGAGCACCACACCGTGCGTTCCGGGCAGTGCTAATGGCTGCGGGAGGCCATGACACACTATGGGTGGCACAGATGGCTGGCTGCCTTCAGCCTCACCCCTTTTAGAAACACAGAGCTGCCCCCTTCCTCCACCTTGCCCAGGGGCTTGTGGGAAATGTCAGCTCCCCTGTCTGTGCACGAAACAGATTTCAATCCATAACATGAAACACATATACAATTTTCCACAAACACTACTTTACCCCAGGAAAGGGAGCAAATAGGGAGGAAGACAAATGGCAGCTCCCATGATTTTAGGGTCTCTCCATGAGTTTGCCTGTATCACACAATGTTCTGATAATGTAAAAGATTTCATGTATTTAAAAAGTTGTATGGGGACAGACTAATATTCTACCTACAACCTTATTCCTTGAGATGGTCCACTGGTTTCAAGGACCTTACTCTACGACCAGTGTTCCCTGTAAGCTGAGCACTTGGGCAGCCAGCCAAGAGAGATTCAGGTGCTGCTCTGTTGATTAGCAGAGTGTCCACAGCACCCATAGCCAGCCGCATGTGTTTCTATTGGTGGTGCACAGCCACACATGCTTTGGTGCACCTAAAATTTATTCTGCACATAGATGGAAAATTAATTAGAGGGAACATTGTCTACATTCAGTCCCATGATATGTACAAAAATATCTGTTGTACCTCTTCACTTTCCCTCTGCCCTTCTCTTTCACTGTAAACTTCAGGCTACTTTCTACTCTTTTGGACATCTGGAAAATGCCTAGTACAGAATAGATGTCAGAGTACAAACAAACAACAGCAATGGAGAAAAAGTTTCTATGATTTTTTTTAAGGTTCTACAAATATCTCACATCATGGGCCAGATTTTGTCACTCTTACTTGGGTAGTGTTTCACTAGCATCAATGAATCAAATTTTACCAGCTGGTAAAAACTTTATAGTATGTCAGGCATTTAACCAAAACAAACAAGAATGGAAAAAATATGATATATATATATATATATATATATATGTCACTAACCAAGCCATATAGCAGCTGTGGGAATCTTAACTTTTGAAACTCCTGGCTCTTGATTTTTTTGGTTCCTAACTAAACATTTTAAAATTTCTATTTATATAGGGGAGTTGAGTTTTGTTTTGCATTTAGTAGGATATTCATTCTGCCCTTTATGATAAAAGTTCTTCCCCAACATTCAGGGTTGGTATGAATCCAAATCTGATATAACTGCGAGGGCACTGTGTAATGGAAATATTTACATATTTAGCGTTATAGGCCATTTATGCTATTATTTAAAGGGGTCACAGAAAAGGGCAGAGCTTATTAAAAGAGAGAGTGAGCAAGAGAGAGAGGGGTAAGAAACTCATAATGGGGTTTTTCATGCGGAACGATCATCTTATCTAATACGTCTGAAAATGTAATCCATTACTACTAATTACCAAGCCAGTGCTGAAATACAGGATCACAGGTCTTTCAGATCCAGATAGGGGCCAAATCTCTTTCTTCATTGTTCTTTCAATCCCATGCAGTCTCCTTCCCTTTTTATTTTTCCAAAGAGAAATTCAGGCCTTCGGACATTAACGGAGAAGGGCCCGGGGTCTCCCTATCGTCCTAAAGCAGAAGCTAAACAATATTAGCCAATCATTTTTGATAGATGAAGCATGGAAATTAGTTCCAGAGTTTAACTGATAACTGAAACCACACAGTTACATTCCATTATGGCAGCCTTAATTGATGAGCTCATTAAGCCCATTATTAGAGAAATTGATTTCAAATAGGCACTTAAAACTGGCTGGCAAAAGAAAAAGGTGAAGAGATACCGTACAATGTGAAGAAAGTAACTAAAATACATAATGAAGCAAGTAATTTTATAGGTTTGTTTAATGAAAGCCTCAAGAGCATATTAGTTGCTGTGTGGATTTTAAACACTCATTTTATGTACTAATAAAGCTCCTGTAGCTCACGTCCATTATGTGAGTTCTGAATGCCTCCAATCTTTAATGCAGCTCTGCTACTAATTAATTAATTAACCCCAGCTGAAGCAATCAATTAGTCATGCAGAATCAACACTTTAAAGGTCTACCTGGTACTGTGAGCTTGCCGCAAAAAAACTACAGAAGCAAAGTCTCTTTTTAATTATTAATATTAGTTTTGTTTTAGTGTAATAGAAAACAAATGATACTAAAATTAAAAAGCCACATTAGAGGTGCTGTAAAAAGGATAATTAACATCCTGACCCAAGATTATTTTGAAGGATAAAGCAGCAGAACTTCAGGGGAATTTTTTTTTTTAAAGAGGGCTTAAAATGGTAGACATATAAATTGTGCTTTGCTTTTGATGTGTCCTATCTTGGAGCAGCTAGTTACAGGATACTACAAAGTTGGTCAAAAAGCCCCATTGATCAGATGGGGTGGAAAATCTAAGTGCTTAGCACTAACACAGCAATAAGAAATCTCTAAGAAGGAAGTCTCTTCCTTTCCTTTCCTTGAACTAATGTGGGTATTGTGGCTCCCTCTTCTCTACCACATCAAATACAATCAACTTGTCTTCACTTGCAAGGCCTTTCCCAGCTATCCCAATCCAACCTCTCTTCTCCTTTCACTGTTAAGATGTCAACTTCCACCTCCAACTGGCCTGTGTTGCCCGCTTCTATTGCCCTTTTGTTACATTTTCCAAACAAGCACCTTCATGCTTTACCCCATGCTGCCCCACACACTAGGCAGAAGCCCCCCTTAAATATCCACAAAACTAACCGGTATGCTCTGTTTCCAAAATGCTTAGAAAAAAAAACTTGACAGTGGGAATGCTGCTGGTGAGCTGAGACCTCGGCTTATCATGCTTGTTTTTTCATTGTACTCCTTTGGTCAGTCTGTATTCACCTGTTGTCAGTAAACACTGGAGTGTTTTTTAGCTGGAGTTACCCAAACAATTCAGTTTAAATACAACACTGAATTAGTTTTGATTAAAGAATAAAACACATTTATTTAACTACAAAGAGAGAGGTTTTAAGTGAGTACAAGTACACGACATTAACGTCAAAATTACTACAAGAGAAATGAAGATAAAATACTTTCTAATAGATAAAACTTAAGACTTGGTTGAAGGTAAAATCCTTATACACATTCCCAGCAACAGGGCTGACCAAATTCCCCAATAGGATTCCCCAAGAAAGTATAAGGGCTGGTTCCTTTGATTAGAATGTCAAGTTGTCCTTTTTCTTTAAGGAACAGATTTACTCCTACTTGTCTGGTAAACATGTATCGATCATAATTTCACTGTATGTTCATAACTTTCCATACAATGCCACTCCATATATTTTCCATTATATTATTGATTAGTGAGTTACTGGTTTTCAAATGATACCTCACAATGTCTATTTTATACAAAGATTATTACAGTATTCTGTAGGGTGTGAATACAGGGCTGTACTTGGTCATAGCTGCCTTCTTGAATTTAACTGGGGGTGATGAGTTGATTTGCTGAAAGATAATGATGCTGGCTATCATGCCACTGCAGTGAAACTGAGGAAGTGAAAGATTTCTGGTGAGAAGAGAATTCTAAAAAGGAAGATTTTGGGAGGGGAGCTTTTTTGTTTATTCTTTAATTTTATTTTTCTCTCTCTCTCTTTCTCTGTAACATCATTTAATTGTTTAGTTTAATCAGGTTGTCTGCCTGGATTGAGAAGGTATACATGAAATGCAGCTATGGCATGAGAAGGGAGACCTTCTTATTCAACATAGCTGTTCCTTGTGTCAAATTCTACTTTTTATCTTTGATAAATCCAGTATCATTCCATTCGTGTGTTCACTCGTATGAGAGTAGCCACACTCCGTAGAGTTCTGACAGTAAGTGTTTGGTTGCAGTTTCTTCTGGAACTCTTAAGAGTTTTTCAGAACTCTAAGAGTACATCCAGAAAGCAAATTGAGCAAACTGTATCTTTCTGGTAACTTTTCAGATTTATTGGGCTTTATCAAGTGCTAACTGTCTAGTGACTTTGGTTTTAGGACCTAATCCTCCAAGGTGCAGAGTTCCTTCCTTTCCCAGTGACTTCTATGAGAGCTGAGAATGCCCATCACCTTTCTGCAATAAACTGCAGGTAGGATATTTTCTACATTTCTCTTTTCCCCTTTACCTATAGCGGTACACAGTGGAGATTATGGTCTTCTTTTCTTTCTTTTAAATCTCCATGAAACTTTCAAGGAGGTGCTCTGCAATCCTCCCCTGAAGGTTTTTAGGTAGGGCTGCCTTATTTTTCCTTCAATGGTAGGACATTTTCCCACACTAGTCAGTGATCACTTTGCCAATCACCATTGAAGTACACTGGCTAACAGCAGATGGGTCTAGACAGTTTTTGGATACCAGCAGCAGCTGTTCTCTCCACCTCTGTTATCCTCAGGAGTGGGACATCAGCTAAAATCGCCCCCATCTGTGCAAATGGTGTCAGGTTTGCACAGGTGTTCCATGTAAATGCACGATTCCTTTGTTTTTCTCTCCAGGGATGGTGCTGTGAATGGAGCCAGGCACAAGCACGCCCAAGCAGACGTGTCAATAAGCACATCTTTCTGAAACTTTAGGGTTACAAGGTCAGGGAGGTCTGAATCTTAAGTTTCACTTTCCAATGTGTGTACATTGACAATGGTAGCTCTGCATGTTTTATCAGCAACTGCTGCCATTTCCCCCTCCCCACCTCTGGAACACCTAAGCCAGATAAAGAGAGGAAAAAAGAGGACTTGGAATAACATTGCCACACCCTGCCCCTCATGTTTTCTGAAAATTGGCTTATGAATATGAATATTTTGCTTAAGCAAAATGTATCCTGTAACATTTCAAAAGTTATAAATCTGCTGAAAGTGGATATTCTATATCTGTGCATGTATCATTCTTGTATGTGACATTAGAAATATGAAGTGTGAATTTGTTTATAACTCTATATATGCTAATGATGGCCATTAGTAATAGTCCAGAGACATAATGACCCAGTGCTCAAGACAATGATCTGTAAATGGGGTTGTTTCCCCCTAAGCCCAAACTGTGGTTGGTCCTACAAAGTCATGCGGCCAGGATACCTGATGCTGGAACCCATTTTGGATCTTGTACTTTTCCAGTGAAGATGAGAAAAGTTTGAACAAAAAATTCTTACCTTAGGCAAAAGGGATATAAATCTGGGAAACCTAACTATAGGAGTAGCTGCCAGACACAAGGAGACCCCCCCCAACATGGTACCCAAGATCCTGCTGGCAACATTTAAAGGTATATCTACACTGCACACCTGTTTCAAAATAAGCTATTCTGGAAGAAATACTCTGAAATAGCTTATTTCGAAATAGCATGTCAACACTATAAGGAAGCCTCAAAAATACTCCAAGGTAGGTCACTAATGTGGTCATTCTACCTTGAATTAGAGCCCCAGGAGGCACGGGGGAGTAATTAATTTGAATGGCTCTGGGAAGGAGTGATTCTGAAACAGCAACCGTTGTGTGTCCACACTACTGCTATTCTGAAATAGCTATTTTGGAATAGGTGTTATTCCTCCTGGAATGAAGTTTAGAGAAGTAGGAATAAGCTGTCCATTATTTCAAAATTACGGACTTGCTGTGTAGACACTTGCATTGTTATTTTGAAATAACATCAGTTATTTTAAATAACTGTGCTGTATAGATGCACCCTATGATTGAACAGGGAGAAGGATCAGGCCCAAGCCTGGAGGGTGCCTAGATTGTGGAAGAGATGATAAGAAATACTAGGGTAAGAATTTTCATTTAACAAGTTTCTTAATGTGTTAAGATTCGGTGCCATGTTTTGATTATTTTGGCTTAGTAACTTACTTGCTCCGTCTGTTAATACTTGCAATCACTTAAATCCTACTTTTTATACTTAATATAAAACACTTTTGGTTGCTATCAAGCCCAATGTAAATAATTATTACCTGGGGAAAGAGGGAAGCAACCACTGTGCATATCTCACTTTCATTGATAAAACAGGAAAACACGTTTATGAGCTTTCTCTCTTTAAAACTTTTATACGGAGTAAGATGAATTTACCACAAAATGAATGGGTGCATTGCCAGTGTTATATCCATAAATGTGCGCCAAGAACCATGCAACTCTGAACAGGATCCTAGACAGCAGGGTCCAGTAAAGCATAGTACTCCACAACACACTGTTAAGGAGATCTTTCAAAGCTTCCCTGAGCTGTGTAGTTCAATGTTGAGCCTTCAATAGCTCTTATGTCTGCCTGTGCAACCTCAACAGAGTGCCACTCTTCTGGCAGCAACTTTTCACTCTTTGCTTCACAGATATGATGCAGGACTCAGACCCACAGCTCATAATCATTAGAATATTTTTCTTACAGGAGATCCTATCTGGTGAGTACACAATGCCAGCACTCCCTCATTCTATGAAAAGCATATTCAACTTTTATTTTGCACTTGCTGAGCTTATAGATTAAACTTTCCTTGGCGCTGTCAAGGCAGCCAGGGTATGGCTTCATGCGCCAGGGAAGCAAAGTGCAGGCTGGGTTCTTCAGGATCATGTCTGATATTTCATCATTCCAAATGGTAATCTGCTGGTCAAGAAAAAGTCCTTGCATGTAGCTTTCTGAAAACTCCTGTGTTCCTAACGATGTGAGCATCATGCATCTTGCCTGGTCAGCTCATAATGATGATGGTGAAACAACTTACATGATCCACATTTGCTTGCATAACCACAGACAAGTAGCTCTTTCTGCTGGTGTGCTTTGTGGCAAGATGATCTGATGCCCAAATAGGGATACTGTCTATTGCTACCCCACAGTTTGGGAACCCTCTTGCTGCAAATCCATCCAGCGTCCTGCATATTTCTAAAAATCATAATCGTAGCCATAGCAGGAAACAATTAATGGTCCTGCACATTTGGATGCCAAAGGAGCCCACAGTTGATTTTCCAAATCCAAACTGATTGTCCACTGACAAGAAGCAATCTTGCACTGCAAGTTTCCACTGTGCAGTCACCACTCGCTTCTCCACTCTCTTATTTCAGTGTCCCTGTGCTGGAGGGCTGGAGAGAGCTCAGCACACTCACATCCGGGAATGTGGCCTTGTATATCCAAAAGTACTGCAGCCACTGCTTGTCATCCTAAGCCTGCATTATGATGTGATCTAATCAGTCAATGCTTGTTTCTCAGGCCCAAGTGGCACTCCACCAGTAATTTGAAGTAATTACTCCCCAGTGCTTCCTGGGGCTCTAAGTAAAGTGGAGGCAGCACGTCTACATTAAGGGAGCTCGCCTTGAAATAATTTTGCAGTTTCCCTGTAGTGTGGACATGCTTTTCAAAAGAGTTACTTTAGGAGTTATTATTTCATTTCAAAATCATTTTCTCATGTAGTCCTGCCCACAGTGTGTAAAATTAAGCATTTGTGTAAGTCTTTGCAGGATCAGGGTTTTTCTTACAATTTAACATAGGTAACGAACAGTCTAACACTGATTAGTTATGAACCAGAACAAAAACAATTAAAGTAACCTTTGGGTTATATTTCTGGGTGAATGGTAGTGAAATTGCTGGCTGACAATAATTTCTAAGGGATTAAATCATCATAGATACACATGCAATATTGATAGATACCCCTCCATTAAGTAAATACAGCACTGTGTTCTAAAGGATAGTACACAGGCGTGGGCATGAGGAGACCTGTGTTCTAGCCCCAGCTCTGGTTATATGATCTCGGTCAGTCATTTTACTGCTCTGTGCCTTTCTTTTCCCTTCCATCCCTTGTCTGTCTTGTCTATTTAAATTGCAAGCACTTCAAAGCAGGGACCCTCTCTTGTATGTAATTATATAGCACCTAGAAAATCAAGACCTAGACCCTGGTTGGGGCCTCCAGGGCTCCTTCGTGACACAATATAATTAATAAGCAACAAATTAGCGAATTAATTTGGCTTGCTTTACCTCGTAATGAACATTTAATTTCTTAAAACATTACTCATTGAGTGTCAACAGTGTTGTTGATGGTCCCTGCTTTGTGGAGGTCACAATAATTGCTCAGACACAGACACAACTGATCAGAGACAAAAATACTCTGTCTCCAATCAGTTTTGTCTGTTTCTGACCTATGTTGTTTTATCAACGAACTTCATACCATCAAGTCTGATTGGAAAAAAAGGATGAGAACCATAATACACAGAGTATTATAATAAACCGGTCCAGTCTTCTGCATTTATGAAAATTACAAAAAGAAACTCACCCTTTAGCTTCCCCTCCACTACCTGTTATGTTTCAGTTCTTGTAGCTGCATACAATATGATTGGAAGGCAGCTCAGGGTGTTGAGAGGACTTTCACAAATACTTTCTGCTAGAAGATGCTGAAGAGCCCAGAAGTGTTCTGCTATTTGTATTGCCACCCAGATTAAATAACTGTTGTCATTTTCCGCCTTCATTGTTTTAATAGTCAATTCAATTGAAAATAGGCCCATTAAAAGTATTCATTTGTAAAATATTGCACTGTAACTAGTTTTTCTTTGTTTAGCAGTTCTGAAAACACCTACCAAGCTAATGCCATTTAAAACCCACTTAAAGGCCAATTTACACAACATTTGAGATTGTGTAAATAAGGTTTGCTGTTATGTTAATGTGTGATTGTACCACTTGTGGTCTTTTGAGGGATAATTCACAATTCTAAATTACGCTGTTTGACAGAAGGATTTCAGTTTGTTTTAATCACAGCTTTCATTACCATTAATCAGATGTAAAAGTGCATTCCTGGGTGAAAATTGTTTGCCTGTGTTGAAAAACAAGTAGAGACAAATGACTGAAATAAAGATTTACGTTTTTTTCACCATTTTCACATAAACTCAGTGTATTTAATAACCCTGTGTATTTAATAAACTGGAAATTTCATGATAGCATAAATATACCAGGAAAGAAATTGTTCTTTAAAAATAAACAAAAAGCAAAAAACCCAAAGTGTTTTCCCCAAATTGGCTATCAATATTGCTTTACTTCAGATAACGATTTTATTCTTAGAGCATTGCTGAAGATTATGCATTTTTCCTTCATGATTCCTTAATGAAGGACTAATTTACCTATTGCCAAGTGGATTACAAGCTGTAATATGATTATTTAATTCAGCACAAAATCCACCATGTCAAAATTAATTCACATTTACCTAATGTTTCTAAATTAGGCTACTAAATGTGCATGGCTGACTGCCAACTCATCCTAAGATTTATTTATTTGTTTGTCTTCATAGGCATATTGAATATACTAAGTGCAAGCTAAATATACAATAAACAATAAGAATGCATATATATTACAGCATATGATCAAATAAAGTTGTAATAAATACAGTAGTAAAATTTCTGTTGCTCTTACTCACTTAGGCCCCAAGTCAGCAAACTGCCCCTATAAATCAAAACACTTAAGGAGCTGTTTACATTTCTTTGCTGGTCAGTGATGGATTTAAGAATGTGCTTAAAGTGTTATTGCTCTATTGGGGCCTTAGCCCCTGATCCAAATCCCATAGAAGTCAACAGAAAGATCCCCATTGATTTCAATGGGCTTTGTCTCAAACCCTTACTTAGCCTGCTTTCCGTCATTGACTTTTGTCTACAGGCCCTCAGGTATTAAATGATTGTATGTTTCTTTACAAAATTCCATAGAGAACCTGACAGACCGCATGGTCTCACAAGAGAACCTGACAGACTAAAATGGTCTCACAAGCTTTCATCTTGGTAAGCCTCATTCTCCAATGCTCCTTTCCCATTTTCTTACTTTGGCTTGCTAACATATGTAGGTGCTGATCCTGCAGTCAGTTCCACAAGTGTGGACACCATCATTCAGCTATGCAGAGATACTCTCCTCATGGGTGCTGAGGTAAACATTAGCAGATCTGAAGCTGTGTCTACACTACACATTTCCCCCAGAAAAAGATACGAAAATTGCAAACCACAATTTGCATAACTTTTTCTTCTTTTTTTCAACATTTGACATCTACACTGGGCTAAATGTGGGGAAAAAACCCTTTTTTGGAACATCCCTTCTTCCTCGTAAAACAAGCTTTACAGGGATGCCGAAACACTCATCTGCTCTTTCAGGGAGCAGTCTAGACGTACCCTGAAAGACGTGTGCTTTTCATCATACAGCTTTTACCATAGGATTGCTATTACAGGCAGTCCCCGGGTTACGTACAAGATAGGGACTGTAGGTTTGTTCTTAAGTTGAATTTGTATGTAAGTCGGAACTGGTACATATTGTAGGGGAAACTCTAGCCAAACATTTCTCCAGAGCTCAGTTTTATTCTCCCACACCTCACTTCCCTCAGTCCTTTATTCTCAAGCTGAGGTGTCTGCTGAGAAAAGCTGCTCCGCGTCTCCCTGGCCTGCTGGGGGGGGAGGGGGGTGCTAGCTTCACATCTCCCTGGTCTGCTGGGGGGAAGCAGCTTGTGCGGGGTTGCCTCACCCCGTTTGTAAGTAGGGATCCAATGTAAGTCGGATCCATGTAACACGGGGACTGCCTGTATTTGACTTTAAAGCATGTATCACACCTCTTTCTGGTGCTGCAATAACAACACTGTTCCATATACTCTATTATTCATATATTGAATACATAGCTGCCTATTTAGCTTCTACATTGTGCCAACCACTGTCATATCTGGGCAGCATTTACTTATGTACCAACATTTTTCTCTTCTACACACAAGATTCTGAGATCACAAAAATGCTACTTTACAATTCTATAAAAACTGACAAAGTGGGTTCCAGCCAGTGAAAACTTATACCTAAATAAATCTGTTAGTATTTAAGGTGCCACAGGACTACTCATTGCTGTTTTTATCCCCCTGAAACAGACTAACATATATTTATGGATATATTTCTATAATAGCTTTTAAACACTATGGGTACGTCTAGACTACAGGGTTTTGTCAACAAAAGTGGACTTTTGTTGACAAATCTATACCTGCGTCCACACTACCGCTAAGTTCTGTCAACATAACGTCGACAGAACTCAGCAGTTTTGTCGATGCTGGTAAACCTCATTTTACGAGACATAATACCTTCTGTCGATGGAGTTTCTGTCGACAGAAGGTGTTATTGCATGTAAACTGTCCTTTGCGTCTACACTACCATGTCGACAAAGCAGCTTGCTTTGTCAACAGAACTCAATGTAGTCTAGATGCTCTTTGTCGACAGAAGTTTTGTCGACAGTATCTGTCGACAAAACTTCTGTCGACAGAAGCCTGTAGTCTAGACGTACCCTCAGATAATAAAATTAAGTCTCACTTCAGACCTGTTGGTAGCTATGAGGCATATTCCCTTTACTAAGTGGAATAACCATACAACTTGAGTGGTCCCAAATCTGCCTCCATTGTGGCCCCATTTTGTCTTTTTGGCAGTGGAAAGGGGACAAAATTGTTTCCTGGGGAATACCCCTTGCATAATGAGTGCAGGGGATAGAGGTGATGTGAGTAGAGTGTGAGGCAACTCTAGCCATTCCAGGACAACAAAAGGCCTCAAGAGAGAAAGTTATGGTCCTATGGCACTAGTGTCAGACTCAGGAGATACAGTTTTGATTCCAGCTATACCATAAACAGCCTGTGTGACCTTAGGCCACTCACTTAACTGCTCTATGCCTCAGTTCCCCCTCCATAAAATGGGGACAACAGTACTTCTCCAGCTTACAGAAGTCTTGTAAAAATAAATACACTAAAGATTGTGAGGTGCTTGCTTACTTCAGTCATGGGGGCCAGATACACACCTAAGTTAGACAGAACCTGCTGTAATTTAGGGCAGTTTCACATGTGGTCCCAAATCCTAAAGACACAGCGGTGTTTCATGTTGATCTCCTGCACAGTGACAGCTCACATTCTAACCCTGGAAAAGGGATGGAGTCTGTAGGGCTCTACACAGTGGAAACATTTTAGAACTAGCCCTTGACACATATTAAACTATTCCTGGCATTCCCTTTACCACTCATCTGATAGACACTAATGGCTCCAGACAACATGCCTATTTAGCATGATTATTGTTTTCATTTTTTAAAAGGCACCCTGTGCTCAGTAAGTACTAGACACACCTTCATTATTCCTATCTCTTTGGAGAATCACAGCCTCTAGACTGACATATGAGACATCTCAAGATGGTTGAAAAGCAGTTCATCACGTGAATATATCACACATCCCAGTAACATAAATTTCAGTACCAATTTTCAATGTAACTAATATATGCTAAAAGTATCTGCTGTTTTGGGGTTATCTGACTTGCTTAGAAAACTGAGCTGAGTTTTAATAGCCTCTCAGGTAGAACATATAACACATTGAGTCATCATTAAATTTATACATACACACACACACACACACACACACACATATATATTCTTTTGGTCTGCAATTTTTTCCAGAGGTCATTCAAAGCTGTCATTTGTTCTATAAATTCAGGCAATATAATAAATGGACAACAGAATAACCATTCCAAATTCTAAAGTACTCTTACTCAATAGCACCTATATGACACTTAAACTATGTCCCCCTGCCTGCTAGCTATCATTTTCTCCAGCTCCTGTCACAATGAACCTGAGCCAAAGATGTCAAATTCCTTCCGTGGAAAGGAACACATTCTAATATGAACTATGTTCTGGGGGCCAGTGTATAAGTTTAGTGCTACATAACTCTCCTACCCTTGATGTGAATGGGAGCTTTGCATGAAGATCAATTAATATGGCCTGAATATGGCAACTAAACTTAGTTACTGGGTGTGGGGATTTTCAAATGCATCTAAATTACTTTAGATGAGAGGATAAAGGGACTTGTAGTCTGAAGTCACTTAGATGGTAGTGAGTATCCCACCCCTTGTGGTTCTGTATTATTCATTCAGTGCTTTATTGTTGTATCCAGGTTAGAAAATAGGCTCTTGGCTATTCAGCTCTTTTATTTCTCTTACCCTTCTCCATCTTTGAGACTGTCTGCCTGAGGAAGTTAAATCAGACTGACTTCAGTTGTACACAGATATTTTTTAAAACTGAATTATTTGGAGCCAGAGTAATTAATCCTTTCAAGATTGAATCCACTTCAGAGAGTTTAGTCCCTTTCAGATTTGTGTGGACACATTCCTAACTAATACATTGTTGGTAGCCCTGCCACTGCTATTTTAGTCTACGTTGCTTCACACGTAGGCCAGTCTGTGCACCTTCTACTACTCCAAAATCGTCTTGACCAGAGAGCATCTCTTCATTTAAATGTTGGGGGCAGGAGAGGAGATCAGCCAGCTGTGTCCCTTTTTGATACTAAGTACTTGTGAATTCACACACCACAAGTTATGCACCTAGTATAGCCGCCACGCCCCCAACTAATGCTTCCAAGCAGACCCCTGCAGAGATCCTAAACTTGAGTGCCTTTTATGCACAGTTGAATATCAGTCTCATCTGGGGAAGAACCACTAGAATTCAGACACCACAAGACACTGTAAGAGCAAACGAAGAAGAGTGGCACTCCCAGAGCTGGTCAAAGGGGTTCTGAAGTATCTGAAGGCAAGTGACAAAACAGGACCTCCAACTACCTCCCTGCATTTTTTAAAAAGATGCCACGATTGCCTCCAGGAATGAAGTCGTGAATTAAAGACAGCATGGCAAGCACACAAAGGATCCACCCAGGAGGAGATGTTTCCAGGCAGCCAAGAGCTGTATAACAGATTCAGAGATTTCACAAGAACCCCATTATGTACAGCCAGCCTGAAAATACTGCAGAGGAAACCTGAACAAGTAAGTGTTACATGCTTAATCCAATTATCCCCATATAGACATGCTCTTTGTGTCTTGTCTTTTCTTCATCTGCATTTCCTTTACCACAGCAACTTGCAGTATCCAACCACTCAGCAGTGCTTCCCACTAAACCGAACAGCCATTTAAATACTTAATGCAGAAATAAAAGTGTTAATATTAGGGTTTAGAGTTAAGAGCTCCCAGTTAGACTGATGAAGGTGGGGCATTCACCCTTATGAGTCCTGGCTCCAAACTGCCTGCATAGACAAGACACTGCATTGGATAAACCCAGAACATGTCCCCAAAATATTGTTTTGTTCATAATTTCATGGGCCAGAAATACTTTTTAAATGAAAGCTTTGATTCAGTAGACTTTCAAAATGGCACCACAGGCCACAACATTGCATGAGTTGGGCCTGACCTGGTTTGAAGGATGAGCTATTTGACACTTCTGATCTAAGCAGAAAAAGTAAAATTCCCACCTGAGGACAGAGCCAGTCCAAGGCCATAGACTGTTCAAGCCCCATTTGCTAATATAAGCTACACAACCCCAAGCAACAAAAGTGTCTCCGGCAAACATGGCAGTGTGCACAGCACTAAGTCAGCAGGACAGCTTGTCCCACTGACACAGCTACTGGTGCTAACTGCGGGGAAGAGTGGGGGAGGTTAATTATATCCAAAAGAGAACTCTCTCCTGTCAGCATAGAGCAGCTATACAGGGGATCTTGCAGAGGCACAGCTGCATTGGTTCAGCAGTGTGGTTGTAGGTCTGTAGTGTAGACAGTCTTAGGCCATGTCTATGCTTACCATGCTGGAGATCAATCTTCTGGTATTTGATTTAGCAGGTCTAGTAAGGACCCGCTAAATCAAATGCTGAGGGCATCCCTAGTCTGCACCAGTACTCCTGCTCCTCATGAGGAGTAAGGGAAGCTGATGGGGGTGTTTGCTCCCATTGACCACCCTCTGTGGAGACAATGCCAAGCTCAGCTTAAGATGTTTTGACTCCCGCTACATTATTTACGTAGCTGCAGTTACGTACTTTAAGCCAAGCTTCCAGGTCTAATATAGATCTGGCTTAAAGTTCTGGGTAGGGGTAGAAATCTGAAACTAAGAACATTCAACTGGTTTGGAGCTTCACCTAAGAGTTTTTCATAGTTAGCTGGGATTCATAGTTAGTTGGGATTCCAGTTAACCAGTAGACCAGGGCTGGCTCTCTGTGTATTTCTCTGGTCATCCAACTCAGTGGCAAAAAGTCTCAGTGAATGGAAACAAAAATTTAGATTCCTCCACAGAGAAACTCTGTTCTAATGTAAAAACTCTAGTAAGATTCTCATTCCTATAGCTCTGATGCTAGTGAATATAGGGGAAAGAAAAGGAAAGATGTACACATAAATAGCACAATAATGCTAGGTTGTGTAGCAATACGTTGCTCCCTTCCACATACCCAGTCCTCTCCTATCCACCCCATTACCATCAGGATTTAAACAAAAAACAAACAAACCAAACAACAACCCCAACAAGTATTAATCATTTATCATTGGGAGCTAAATCTGGCACATGCAGAGAGGCCAAGGACTGGTTGGCCTTTCCTCCTTAGTAATAGCCTAAGGGATCTGGGAGGTTGCGGGGCTCCCCCAGTGGTGCAGTGGATAAGGTAGTTGGGGCATAAGTGGGGCAGGGTATAAGCTGCTATGCTACTGCCTTAGTCTGTGGATTAATAGAGGACTGATGGTTTCAGGGCTGCCAATCCAGCACATTACTCAAACATTAAATTCCCTTTAAGAATAACAAACACAATGGCTGAGTTATAAACTCCTCCATGATAATAGTAATGGAAACATTTTATACATACCTGTAACTACAATGGTGTTGCTGCAGTAATCCTACACTGCCTATAGTACTGATATTTTAAATAATTCATCACACATCTTATACTTTTGCCCCCTTTTTCACACTGCTGTACACACTTTACATCCTTTCAGTGACAAACACAGAGAAAAGTGCACCAGTAAATTATTTCTTCATTGAATCCTTTTAGCAAAGAAAACACACAAGCACACCAATTTGAAACTGGTTGTTAACGAGCTGTATTATTATTACCTCCCATCTCATCCTGTTAAAAAGCCAGATTTTTTCAGCCATTTGTGCTGCTTTTAATCCATTGGAAGTCAATTTTCCACTCATATATTAGTTTATTTTATATTTTCAAATTGATTCTACTATACATTGATTTCCTGTTGTGTGCATTGTATCCTGAGCTAGGATTATACGTTTAGTAGAAGTGGATATTCCTGCCACATAAAGGTTGCTTCAACTCTATAGGACCCTTATCTTGAAAAGGGAGAGTCCAATTTTATTGAAACAGCTAAAATCCCACTTAATTGAATTTTTTTCTAAGATGTACAAGCTTAGAGACTTTTGGTTTCCAATTCAACTTCAGCTTCGCGGTGTTTAAATTTCCAAACCCATAAAGACCTTTATGAAAAAGAACTTACAAATATTGTATTTCTGATATGGTGAATTACTGTAGAAGCTGGAGGTAAGAAGCAGTGAAATATCAATACTTTGTAGAACATCTTTTGATCATGCTGGCTTTTCATGGGCTGTTTAACACATTCCTATGGAAAAAGATCATGTTTGGACCTACGTTTTACAATGTTAGAGCCCTGAAATGCTGCAGAATAGAATTAAGGCAGTGCACTGGAACAGAAAGGAATACACTACCTGAAAACATTCATTGCAAGGAGATGAGCTGACTCTCAAATCCTGGCCCCATTGAAATCAACAGGAGTTTTGTGATTAAACACAATGAGGTCAGAATTTTACCCTCAAGTTTTAGCATTTGTCCTGGAGTGGGTTGGGTTTTAGATTGTTCCTAGTGTTCGTTTTTTAAAGCAAGCCCTAGCTGTCTTTTGAAATGATGTTCCCATATTCCTTTAACTTTTAAGGTAAAGATAGAATATAGCTTTCTCTGGTGCTCTGTCCTGAGAACCAGAAGCCTTAACCAAAGCCCATTGAAGTCAGTGGATCTGGACTTAGCTGCTGAATAAGCTTGAAGCTCTTGCCAGCACCATCTTTTGAATGTTCCCAACCATGTGATAAAATCATAGAATACTAGAACTGGAAGGGACCTTGAGAGGATATTGAGTCCAGTCCCCTGCCCTCATGGCAGGACCAAGCTCTGTCTAGATCATCCCTGATAGATGTCTATCTAACCTGCTCTTAAATATCTCCAGTGATGGAGATTCTACAACTTCCCTGGGCAATTTATTCCAGTTTTTAACCATCCTGATAGGCAGGATGTTTTTCCTA
This sequence comes from Pelodiscus sinensis, assembly GCF_052426305.1. Lineage (NCBI taxonomy): Eukaryota > Metazoa > Chordata > Testudines > Trionychidae > Pelodiscus > Pelodiscus sinensis. The sequence goes on along the minus strand of NC_143055.1, from coordinate 16,097,573 downwards.
ATGTCCAACCTAAACCCCCTTTGCGGCAATTTAAGCCCAATGTCAATGTACTTCTCTCTCACAAAGCAGCTTCTCTTGGTTATGAAGCAGATGTGGATAGAATTTTTCAACCAAATCATTATTTTGGACAAAAATGCAGATTTGAGATGACTGAAATATTTCACAAATGCATATCAATTCCCCAAATTGTTTCAGTTGATAAAAACCTAACAATTTTTAAAAACTAAGAAATTTTGTTTTGACAATCTCAAAATAAAATGTTTTGGCGCAAAGAAAGGGATCAAATTAACATTTGGTTTAACTAAAATTACTTTTTTTTACTTTGCCATTCATCCAAAAATCTCACACACACACACACACACACAGAGGGTATGTCTACACTACCCTCCTACTTCGAACTAGGAGGGTAATGTAGGCATACCGCACTTGCAAATGAAGCCCGGGATTTGAATTTCCCGGGCTTCATTTGCAAGTGCGGTATGCCTACATTACCCCACTAGTTCGAACTAGCGGGGTAGTGTAGACATATCCACACACACTTAGGGTGCGTCTAGACTGGCAAGATTTTGTGCAAAAACTTGCCAGCTGTCTACACTGGCCGCTTGAATTTGTGCAAGGGCACTGAGGGAAAAAGCCCTCTTGCACAAGAATACTTGCGCAAGAGGGCCAATGTAGACCGGGAAGAATTGTTTTGCGCAAAAAAGCCCCAATGGCTAAAATGGCGATCGGGGCTTTCTTGTGCAAAATTGCGTCTAGACTGACCACGGATGCTTTTGTGCAAAAGCACTTTTTGCGCAAAAGCATCCTTGCCAATCTAGATGCTCTTTTGCGGAAATACTTTTAACTGAAAAACTTTTCCATTAAAAGTATTTCCGCAAAATCATGCCAGTCTAGATGTAGCCTTAGGTTTTCCAAAACTGCCAGTTAACCAGAAATCAATTACTTGCACAGCTCTATAATGTAGGACCTGATCCTGCAAATTTAACTGCAAACATATTTGCATCTGACAACCAAGATTCCACATGAAATTTTGTGGATTTCAGAGGGCTCAGGCTGCATGACATGATGCAAGCCTGTGACACTGTCTACCAATGATAACTAGCAAATGAATAGCAGTTTATCCAGACTCTTCTCCTACATGAAGAAATGCTGCCAGAGGCGTGCATTGCCAGGAGCGCCACTACCCAGAAGAATGCACTAAGGCATATCAGTTCTACTTTTTTTAAAAAAAAATCTGTATTAGTTAATAGCACAAGTCTTAAAGCAGTTTGTACATTTAAGAGAGCTGCAGTTAGACATCCTCCATATCGAGGAGACAGGCCCTTGTAGAATGGTACCTGTGCCCCCGAGATCACATGTGGACTTTTCCAATGTTCAGTGGTGGTTGGATCTAGAATTTGGGGTGAGGCTCACTGTAAGTTGATCACTGCTTTCACTTACATGCCACAGAATGTCCTTGACTGATTTCAGTGGGCTTCCACAGAAGATGAAACTTGCCTCAGACCAGAACAGTCTCTGGTTCCCTTTTCTGCAGCTGTCAGGGATGGATTTATCCTTCTGATTATTTCTATCTATAAATAACCAGATGTTAAAAATAAACGAGGAAAGAACCGTGCTCCATATATTTCTCATTTTGTTAGGCTCTGATCCCACTCCCACTGAATTCAATAGAAGCTTTGCTATTGGTGTCAACAGGTAAAGGAAGGTGAGGGGCTCTATGTGATTAAATATGGTACGGCACACCCAAAGGAAACCCATACTGTTAGTTCTGTGGACGGAATTTTCTCTGGTCACCTTGGTATCCAGGCTGGCCAGTGCCTTCCTGCCTTCCTCAGAGAATTTACATTTTAGATTGTTGGTCCTTCCACAGGCACTGACTCCATGGGTGCTGTGGGGCTGGAGGACCCACGGAAAAAATAGCGGGTGCTCAGCACTCACCAGCCACAGCTGTTCGGCACAGCCTCCAGTCAGCCAATGGTGGGGAGCCTCCAAACAGCTGTTCAGCGAGGGCCTCGGGGAGGGGGCAGAGGGAGGGCAGAAAGGGTGGAGCGAGGGTTGGGCTTTGAAGTAAGGGATGGAGCAGAGTCAGAGCCTCTGGATGAAGCAAGTGTGGAACATCCTAAAAGTTGTCTTCCCCCAGTATGTTGCTCTGCTCCCAGCACATATTTCATTCATCAACCTCCAGGCCCGCCAATTCAAAGGGGTCTGGAGCTCCGGCCCACTGCTGCTGCTACTGTAGTAGTGGCAATGGCGGCCAGAGCACTGGGACATTTAAATCACTGCTGGAGCCCAGGGTGGCATGCTCCAGGCAGCACTAAGGGCTGAGGGAATGGGGTGGGGAGGAGTTCTGTGCTCTGAGTGGTACTGAGGGCCACCTGAGGGCCCGCATGATGTGCTCCATACACTGCTCAGGGCTGCCCACCCTAGCCCAACTCATTCCCTCCCCGGCTCTTCCCCTTTTAGGAATACCCAGCCAGCACCTCTATACAGACATCTTGCCCAGGGGCCTGCAGAGGCCGTCAGCACTAAGGATGTTCGGTACTGAGTTATTTACTAGTCGAGTAGTCGATGGAATTTCCATCAACTACTTGACTAGTTGATAGGTACCTGCCTGCTGGGGCTCTTGTACATTTCGGCTATGTCTAGACTGCACGCCTCTTTCGAAATAGCGTCTAGACTGCACGTTGAACTTTCGAAAAAGCGGCTTGCTTTTTCGAAAGAAAGCATCCAGTGAGTCTGGATGCTCTCTTTCGAAGAAGCCCTATTTACATTCAAGAACGCCTTCTTTCGAAAGAGGAACTTTCGAAAGAAGGCGTTCTTCCTCGTAAATTGAGGTTTACCGCCATCGAAAGAAAAGCCGCGTTCTTTCGATTTAATTTCGAAAGAACGCGGCTGCAGTCTAGACGCAGGTGAAGTTTTTTCGAAAAAAGGCTACTTTTTTCGAAAAAACCCCTGAGTCTGGACACAGCCTTCAAAGGAGGAATGTGGAACTCTGCGTGCAGCCCCGGGCCAGCGGGAAGTCCCACTGTCTCCAGGCTGCAGGGTGTGTGCCAGCTTTGAAATGTACAAGAGTCCCCAGCGGAGGCTCTTGTGCATTTCAAAGCGTAAGCGCCTGCATGGAGCCTGGGGTCAGCAGGGGACACAGAGTCCCCTGCTGACCCCGGGCTCTATGCTGCGCTGTCGCTTTGAAATGCTACATAGAGCCCGGGGTCGCCTGGGGACTCTCCAGCTGACCCTGGGGCTCTGTGCAGTTTGAAATGCTGCTCTGGAATCTGGGATCAGCTAGGGAGTTCCCAGCTGACCCCAGGCTCCATGTGGTGCTGCCCCTTTAAGGTTGCCTCTTTAAGGCTGGGGTCATCTCCTTGCCAAGATGCTTTACAGTGCCAAGGTGGTGTTTCAAAGCAGCAGCTCTGTACGGAGCTTGGTACGAGGTCTGTGTAGCACTGCTGCTTTGAAGTACTCCCTCCTCCCCCCCCCCGATAGAGGCAGCAAGGCGGGGGGGATCGACTAGTCGACTCAACTATCGAATAAGCATTTGCTTATCAGATAATCGACTAGTCCTTAACCAGCACTCCTGCCAATCTCTCCTTCCCTGTTAGACATGTTTCACTCATTCTCTTTCCTAGCCTCTTTCCCATTCACCTCCCTCTCCTGCTCCTAAAGTCTCTTCCCCTCCCCATCATTCTCTGCCCCCCATTTCAACCCCAAATCCCTGCATCATAAGTAACCCCAAAACTAAGCTATGAGAGACACAGCGTCCTATCCTCCTCACCCGGTCCATTCTTTTGGGTTTTGTTTCCTTTACGTAGGTCTTTATTACTGTTTAAACTGTAAGCCCTTTGGGACAGGCACTGTAGTTTCCTGTGTCTGCATATCTTAGGCTCTCTTAAAAATCAGTGACAATCAGATGTACAGTTTAATTTGCAGTGTGCTTGAAGTAAGGCTCTAGAAGGTATTTGATTTTTAATAGAAATTATTTTCGCTTTTCAGATGGAGGTCTCTGCATGTTTTAGAATTAGAAAGCCAGAACGGCCCATTTTGTAGGCCCCAATTTCAAAGAGATGGGCAGGAATGGGGAGCGGGGAAGCAGGACAAAAGAGGGTGTAGGCCCCAACTTTGCTCCCCGGTGCTCTGGCTGGGACAAAACGGGATAAACCCCAGTGCCAGCCCCACTCCTCGTCAGATTAGAATATTCCCATGCAAGGGACACAGAAAATAGATTAACAGCTTCCCTTTAATCCATCTGACACTAACAGCTGCATTGAAGAAGAAGAAGAAAAAAAAAGAACCCCTAACTCTGTCCCAATGCAGAATATCTCTTTTAAAAAATGCCACAGTGTTCATTTTCTGCCTCCTCTCTGGCATGGCTATCTTATTGCTCTTTACATTTGCTACTTTGTTAAGCCCCATTGTGGTAAATAAAACATGAAGAGAAATAGAGAAAATTGTAAGGCTTTTTATTTACTCTCATTTTTTGGATATATTTCTCTAGATGAATGCTTCTTCCTTTAATGAAACCCTTGACTGCTCCAGTGGTGAATGTGATTTAAGTACAGTGGAGACAGCTATGATTCACAAACCCTGTTCTGCTCCAGCACTGACCGTTATCTGATGCCTCTTCATGCACAGTTGCCCAAATGACAGTTTAATGGCTCACTGTAAAGGCTAGTTATTTTGTATCTCTATCCAGTGAAAATGGCTAATGGTGATAAGGAAAGGAAAAAACAAAGCAATTGTTCAGATCTTCCGACTCATCCAAGCTACTTAGCACGTGCTGAGAGCCTTCAATTAATTATTTCTTCAGTCCAGTGAAGCACTCCAAAATGATTTTAAAACTCACCAGCTGCACGAAGAGTCTATGTTAACTGGGTGCATGAAGCTGAAGTTGCACACAAGCAGAACTAACAGGTTTGTATTAGGGGGTTACACTGATCACACCTAGACTTATAAAAATGAGCAACCTGAAAATATCTTAGCTGATAAACTAAAATAAACAAAAACAAAGAGCTTTTAGATGGCGAAAAGTCAGAGAGAACAATCTCAGAGGGGTAGCCATGTTAGTCTGTAAGTTAAAAAAAAATTAGTGGCCCTGTAGCACCTTAGACTAACAAAAAATATATATAGTATCATGAGCTTTCATGGGCACAACCCACTCATCTGAAGAAGTGGATGGTGCCCACAAAAGCTTATGATACTATATCTATATCTATATCTATATCTATATCTATATAGTCTCTAAGGTGCTTCAGGATCACTTCACCTTAGTCTCTAAGGGTATGTCTACACTAGGGGGGGTAATGTAGTCATACGGAGTTGCAAATGAAGCCCGGGATTTGAATTTCCTGGGCTTCATTTGCATGAAGCCAACCAGCACCATTTTTAAATGCCGGCTAGTTCGGACTCCGTGCCGCGCGGCTACGGAAAGCCTAATTCGAACTACCTACTCCATGCCGCGTGTAGCTGTGGGCACGGAGTCCGAACTACCGGGGATTTAAAAATGGCGGTGCCCGGTAAGATGCAAATGAAGCCCGGGATATTTAAATCCCAGGCTTCATTTGCAACTTTGATTGACTACATTAACCACCCTAGTTCGAACTAGGGTGGTAGTGTAGACATACCCTAAGGTGCTTCAGGATCACTCTTTTTAGAGAGAAAAGTGTTGGAGGAAAACACCAGAAAAATTGTTTGGTATTATATCCCAAGTGACTAAATTATTAGTGTCATCATTATGATGTTCACTTGAAAATGGGGGTGGAGAGAGAGAATGAGGTTTACTGCTGTCGACAAAACTGCAGAGTTCTGTCGACATTACGTCGACAGAACTCGGCGGTAGCGTAGATGCAGGTATAGTTTTGTCGACAAAAGTCCACTTTTGTCAACAAAACTCTATAGTCTAGACACAGCCTAAGTACCACCCAGTAAACAGATAAGGCAGTCAGCATAGAAGGCTAACTAGCTTGTAGTAGCAAAAGGCACACTGTTAAATAGCCTGTTAATTTTGCAAAGGGCCAAAGGTAATGTCTGTGGCAGCCTAAATTTTTAAACTTGTTTACCTACAATTAGGCATCTAGATCTATATTTAGTCACCTAAATATCAATGTTATGCAGTTAAGTGCATAAACGAAATTCAGCATGAAGCTGGTGTTAACATGCTTAGATACAGATTTAGATGCCTATCTAAATGGCACCCAAATTTGAGAACAGAGTCCAAAGTGAGTTCTACTTTCCAGCATCCAGAAGGCATAAGAGAGGGATGTAAGATAGCTTTTCTGTCTTTGCTGATAGAAGCAAATAAACACTGCTCATCTGTCATTTCCAGTTCATGCAACACTCTACAGTACTTCTGCCTCATGAAGAAAGCTAAAGCAGATGATGATACAGACATGATAACTTTCTCCTCTTACCTGTAAAGCAGGCAGCTATCAATGTTAATCTAACTGCGTATTCTATTGTTATCTCAAAAATGGAAAACATGTAGAATTGTACTGCATATGCAAATGTGTGTATAAGCATGTAGATACTGCTCTGGATAAGTTTCTGTCTATCTTGAAGTGTAATGTATTTGGCTGTTTTATGTTCTGTATGTTCAGCACTTGCTATCTATTATATGCATCACACACACACTTCCACGCCCCCCCCCCCCCCCCCCATATTCTCACTTATTTTTTCATAACCCACAGCATATAATTTTTTGGGTTTTTTAAAAATCCAGTTTAATGAAAGAGTTTCACATTCCCCAGTGTTTTCTCTTGCACACAAAGCTGGCTATTAGAATCAGTGTGGAATGTTAATTACCAGGAATGGTGGCTCTTGGATTAATGGGATAATTGATAATACCTGCATGCAAAAAATTCTCATCAGGATGTTTTTAAGATTTAATGAATTAACCATGTGTCTTGGATACCAGACTTTGACCATTTGTTTTAACAGTCCTTTATCAGGATTTTTCAGAAATCTCTGTTGTTTAGCTTTTAGGGATGATTAGTACAGGAAGTGCCAAGAGAGGAATGGAGGTGAGTGAGCTGTTATAAGAGAATAAATTGCTCTTAGTCCTGTCATGAACTATCCAAAAAAATTTCAAACAGGATTTCACTACTACAGTAATCTGTACATATAGCTTAGATACCCACATAAATAATGTATAGGCTTGGAGACTATGATGACAAATTATTTCAGTTTATTCTCTACATATAGCAGACTATGAGACACTTATTATATTTTCAGATGCTTTTTGGTGTGATCACATTGGATTCTCTTTTCAGTCCTGAAAATTTAGCAAACTACCCAAAAGGGGTCAAAAAGCTTATTTTATGAACACTTCAGTTTTGGGGAAATCTGCCAGCACTTAAGATAGGAATTTTGTGATTGCTCTGAAAGCTCATAACTGGTTACTTGATGCTGAATTAAAATATATCACAGTATCAACTTAGTTCATTTTCTTTCATCTGTTTTTATGACAGGCGGAGGAACGTTCTTTCTAGAGATGGGTCTAATCAGAATTTTGGACTCCAAATCATGGCAAATTTACTCAAATTAGATGAATATTTTGATCCATTATGTAGATGCAGTCATCAAATTTCTACGGTCTCACGATATGCTTCAGTCATAGTAAAACATAGTCTCAACTAGACTCTGAATCCTTGTCTTTTATATCATGGCTGCCAATACTTTGTAGTGATATTTTTGATGAGAACCGGAGAGCCACTGAGAACTGGATGGAGATCACTCCATTGATTTCAGATAACCACTGAACAACTGTCATACAATAATATTTATCTCTTTTAATCAGTGGATCTCAAAGCACTTTTACAGATAGGGACACTAAGGCACAAGGAGTGAGAATGACTTGCCCCAAAGTCACTCAGTAGCAGAACCAGGAATAGAACATAGATCTCCTGAGTTCAATTCCAGGGCTCTATCCAGTAGGTTAGAGGTGAGGAACCTCTGGCATGCTGGCCGGATGCCAGACACTTTATTTACTTAGTGTTCACAGGTACAGCTATTCACAGCTCCCATAGGCTGGAAATGGTGAACCGCAGCCACTGAGTGCTATGAGTTGCCATATCTGTGGACTCTCAGGTAAATAAAACATCTGGCAGCCCACCACGGGCCAATGCTGGGAAGCCACACCTGGCTCATGGGCTAAAGTTTCCCACTCCTGCAGTAGATCATGTGGGTCAGTTACTACAAGCATTCTCTTAAACTGGTGTTCTGGAGATAAAAGTTTCAACATTCCCATGCTAGATTCACGACATGGCTGATCTTCCAACAACAGAATTCCAGACGTAATATTCACAAGGGATAAATCATAAGGATTATAGAGGTACGTCTATACAGCAAGGCTAAAGTCAAATTAAGTTATGCAACTTGAGCTACATCAATAGCATAGCTGAAGTTGAAATAGTTTAATTTGTCTTTTGGAGCTGTCTACACAGCAGGAAATCAAAGGAAGAACCCTCTTTCTTTGACTTCCCTTACTCTTCATGAAATGAGGGTTATAGGAGTCCAATTAAGAAGTCCTCCAGCTTGACATTATTTCGAAATAAAGGCTTATAGTGTAGACGTGCACCATGTTATTTTGGAATAATGCTGTTATATAGACATAGCCTAGATGACTACGAGATTCATTCCACTAAGACTGTGTTACTCATGTTAAACCTCCAGTTAAGATTCAGAATGTATTTCTGAATGAATTTCTTAGAAAGTTATTTCATTTCTGCTCTGTATGTTTCTTATCTGATCAGAAAGATAATAAAAAATTGATAATGTAACCAAAGAAACCTGAATGGTAAAAACATGATTAAGAAAACCTCAGTTACAAAAGGCCAAATTTAAAAGTAAAATAGAATGTAGGTCAACTTGTCTTTTCACATGTTTTGATAAAGGTCACATTTAAGAATCAGTAAAAATAATATGGCTCAATACTGCAGTCTTCTTATGTAAATCTTTTACTAAAGTTAAGGAGCAATTTCGAATGTGTAAGTTTTAGCCCTTGTAAGTAACCAATTTAAATTGTGCTCTCAAATGAGGATCCCTTTTGTATGTTGGCTATTCATATAATCATGAAAATTATGTTGGGTTTTTGAGAAAACAAAGGGTCAAAATTTCAAACAGTGGCCAATAATTTTGAGCTCCTGGTTACACACATCACCATTGTATGCAGAATTGTTACACTTTGAAATATTAATTCCAAAAGTAACATCTCCAGGAATATCAATAGAGGTAGGTTGATTTAATACAGTTAAGGATCTGGCCCAAGTACTGTAGATGAACGCATAATCTCTGTTGGATTTGTAGCCTTCCTCAACCACCATTAGATATGTTTCCATTCAGCTGCAGTGGTCTTTATTATTCTTCCACTTATACACGTTTAGCTCCATTGTTTTCAGATGAGTTACTCTTCATTTCTAACATTTTACCGTGGAGAAAAATTGGGTCCAGATTTAGGGCTAAGTAAATAAACATGCTGAATGACTATTTACCTCAGACTAGTTCAAAGTGGAGAAATTGGAAAGGGTACAGAGAAGAGCGACAAGAATGATTAAAGGTTTAGAGAACATGACCTATGAAGCCAGGCTTCATGAACTGGGCTTGTTTAGTTTGGAAAAAAGAAGATTAAGGGGGGACATGATAGCGGTTTTCAAATATCTAAAAGGGTGTCATAAGGAGGAAGGAGAAAATTTGTTCCTCTTGGTTTCTGAGGACAGGACAAGGAGTAATGGGCTTAAAGTGCAGCAGGGGAGGTTTAGATTGGACATTAGGAAAAAATTCCTAACTGTCAGGGTGGTCAAATATTGGAATAAATTGCCAAGGGAGGTGGTGGAATCTCCCTCTCTGGAGATATTTAAGAACAGGTTAGATAGACATCTGTCAGGGATGGTGTAGACAGAGCTTGGTCCTGCCTTGAGGGCGGGGGGCTGGACTCGATGACCTCTCGAGGTCCCTTCCAGTCCTATGATTCTATGATTCTATGAAAGTTCCATGAGGCGAGTTCTGATAATAGTAACAGGAATGTGTGTATTTATGGCACTTGACATGCACGGATCTCCGTACACATTATGAACCTTTCATGAATTAAGCCCCCTAGCCAGCCAGAAACTCTGCAGATGGATGTGCCTGTGTATGTTTGGGCCTTACTCTCACAGCCCTCCTACAAAGTCCATTTCACAAGTGAGGTAAAGACTAAGTGCTTCACCCTTTTGATTTTATTGCATCCAAACTGACTCATGTCTATCACTTGAAGAGTGGAGCATCAAATTGATAAGTCTAAAGCAAGGGTTCCTAACCTTTTTCAGTCCCCATAACCCCTTGGGTTTTAGTAAACCTTCCCGTACCCCCTATTCAATATGAAAGGAAATAAATTCTAGACTCTTTTTTTCACTAACACTACTAATTTTTTAATATTTCAGTTAGGATAATCTAGTTATTTACCAAACATTCCTCGTGCCCCCTTGACAAGCTTCTCATACCCCCTAGGGGTACACGTACCCTAGGTTGGGAACCCCTGGTCTAAAGTCTAAAGTCATTTTAGACTATTTTCTTAGAACACAGATTTTGGGGTGGGGGGTAGGGTGCGGAGGAGAGGTGGGGGAGAGGTGAATGATGCCATTGTATTTAGTTTGGAAATATCCATTCAGTGTGAGATTTTTGTTGTCACCTGAACCTGACCTTTGCAACTGTTGGAAAACCATAACAAAGAAGTCACATCCTGTTTTTAATTGTCCTTACCATGTTAGGGTGCACATGTGAGATTACATCCTCCTTATAGATAGTGGGATGCAATGTACATATATGCTGGTTTACCAATAAACATCATTTGGCCTAAGATTTTTAGGACCTTATATTGTCTGGGTTCTTTTAGCATCTATAATAGGCAACAATTACATTTATGTTACAATTCCAAGTTATGAGCAGGTATTGTCCATTATTCAGGCAAAAAATGGACCCCTTATAAACTCAACCCCCTACTAACCAAAACAAATAGGAAATTAATATAATCTAAAAAATGAAAACCCCGCTCCACAAGGAGATTTGTGACCCTGAAAAGGAAGACGATACAGAAACTACATGAAGTCCACCAAGGACCTTACTATTGTTATGGATGTTATATGGAACATACTATAGCTCGGACACTACTAGCATAGCAGTATAAAGCCCAGAGAGAGAGAGAGAGAGAGATGTCCTCAACTGGTATAAATCAGCATAGCTCCGCTGAACTGCATCCAAAGATACCAGCAGAGGAGCTGGCTTTGAAATTCTTGAATCTAAGATACAAAGAAAGAAGAGCTTGCAACCAGTACATGGCACTTTATCCTGCCATACTTAAGTGACTTAACGTATTCAGATTCATGTTCCACTACAAGTCTGTCTTCCTTTTAATTAGCACTTCAGGAAAAAAAACCCACCAACACCACCACCAACACATGGCTAGCACACAAGGAAGATGAATAACTCTTGCTAGTTAACACTTTTAAGGGATCCTGCTTATCTCTCTCTCTCTCTCTCTCTCACACACACACACACACCACAAAACTACAAGAAGCTCTATAGTGATCTGCATTCTTTAGAATAACTATCATTAAGAACTTCCTGCACTCTAGGTTCTATTTATAGCTGTTTGAGCAGGTAGAATATGTACACTCTACCAAGCAATTCACATAGCCATTTTAATAGCAGAATGCAATTCCTCAGCACAAGAAAAATGAAAGTGAAAGGTCTATGAATTATTACAAACCCACTCAATCTCTTCTGGCCATGCAGCAGTGCCCTGAACTGTAAAGGCTTTTTTTCTTGTGTTTAAGTTACCATGGAAGATGAAATAGTCACACAGATGTACTGGTCAGTAGAAGCTGTTATTACTAGCTGTGTACTGCCTATAAATACTTTTTTCTGATTTATAGCCTCTTGCTACCATATAAGAAAAAACAGAGATATTTGTTTGTTTTTAAACAACTTTTTTTCAAACAAAAAGTTTTTCTTTTTTCCAAATAATATTTTTGGATGTTAAACCTCTGTAGCGGAGATGCATCAGATAATTCACCAGGCTGTTTGGAAGCAAAACTCATTTCTGTTACAGGGAAGTTGTTTTCTCTTCCACAAATATCTCCCAACACATCTTGGCTCTGGACCATGTTGTTTTGTGGTTTATTATCTTGCTGTCTTCCTTGAGGATTACTGTATGGTGGAGAGTATAAACTAAATACTGACTGAATTTCTTCCCCAGAGTCCATTTTCTAAATCCCTGAAGGAGCTCCTGAAGAAGCATACAAGTTTATCTATAAGCGGATAGTGTGTATGTTAGACAACAGAATGTTACATGTATACATGTGAGGAGAAAAGTGCTGAGCAAAAGGAAGGATGATCTAGTAGGACTGAGATTCAGAAGACCTAGATTCAACTCCCAGCTCAGACACACACTTCCTGTGTGACCTTGAGCTATTCATTTCATATATTTTCTGCCTCAGTTTCCCTTATATAAAACAGAACTGATGTCCATGAGGGTGCTGTGAGGATAAAATCCATTAACAGTTGTGAGACACGCACATACTATGATGACAATGGCTAAGTAAGAAGCAAGGTAGATGGAGAGAGAGAAAATGAGAATACTGCCACCTAACCACAGAGTCATTCACAGCTAGCATCTTGAGAAAGGCCTAAGCCAGTGGTCCCCAACACGGTGCCCTCGGGTGCCAAGGTGCCCGCCAGGGCATTTATGTGCACCCACCGAATGATCTTGGCCGCTCCCCCCCCCCCCCCGGTGCACTGCACATGTGCGGTGCTGGCCCCGGGCACGCGGCGCATGAACAGCCCTGCCCCTGGGCACACGTGAGCAGCCCTGCCCCCCAGATGCCCAGTGCGTGAGCGGCCCTGCCCCCAGGCACCCTGAAAGTTTGGGGACCACTGGCCTAAGCTAAGCACCTAATCAACCTGACAACAATCCCACGCAAATCTACATCTTCCGAGATACACCAATTCATTGCCCAGTCGTTTCTCTATATCCTATAAACGTGTAATACATTGGGCAGCAAGACATACTGGTCTAGATGCTCTGCAGTGCCCTGTATACACTGGGTGCAATGGGATGGGGTACAAATGACGCTGGAGCCAGTTCTCACCTCCCACAGAGCAGCTTCCACGAGTTGCTCTTAAATATGCTTTCTGGCTATGGCCCCACAGTGGGGCCATTAACTAGTGGAAAATACCTGGGCAAAAATGCTCCTTCACCCTCCTTGCTTCCAATGCCAGGTGTAGTAGACACATAGAATGTGCCAGGAATCAGTTATACATTCGCTGGAATACTCAGGAAATCTGGCAATTTTGTGTCTCCTTTGTGCTACTATAACAGGCCAAAAGGGTGAGATTATGGTAATGAACCTGAATCCACACCTTTCAGTGCTTGTTTAGTACCTGGCTTTTACCATCTCTGGCATCTACCACCAATGAACAAGACTACATTTGTATTGGCTCAATATTCTGCAACACAAGGCCTACCAGATCATGGCCTTTAATGTCTGTCCTCCTTTCATTTCTCTCCATGTGAAATGGGTGCTTGCCATTCTCAAAAGCCCTTCTAGTTTAATAAAATAAAAGCTGGACTCAATCTCCTCTCCGTAAAACACCAAGGGGAGAATGTTTCAAATCACATACCTTCCTGGATAAAATCTCAGGCTACCTGATAACGCAAGTTGAGCAGTAACAACTACAAGAGAAACAAAAGCCAGCCCATGCAAGCTCTGTACTGAATTCACAAGCGGCTCAGGTCACCATCAAACTTTGCGATGAGGAATGGGTGTAACAAGTTCACCTTGTTTGATTAAAATATTTGCATTATAACTTGTTTGGGATTAAAAGAAAAGTATTAGGAACTTAATACTTCACATTGGTTTTGGTCTGTGAATTTTTGAATCATCTAGAGAATGAGCGCTCTTTGATGAAAAGTACTATTTTGTGTTATGAACCAGAAAATAATGGCCTATCAGACTATAGAAAGTGGTCCAAAGCATCTATCTTTAATCTTTTTGTGTAAGTGTTCTAGACACTGTAATTTCCAATAACAATAATGGAATAAATACCTCATTAACCCCTTTAAAGCTTCCAACACCATGAAAATATCTAAATGAACTGTCAGTGGAACAGGCATTGTTCAGTTAGACAGTAGACCAGAAAGTTAATATTGAGCTATATCCTCAATGAAGTAACTGAAATGTATCCTCATTCTCAACAAGCCGATGGCTTATATATTGTCACTAATGTATAAGGAGAAATCTAAAAGGGTCATAAATCATTTCACCTTTGCAACAAGAGATCAAAACAGCATTTACTGAACTTTGGAAGGAGTGTTTGTTTAGACAGAGTTTAACTCTCCAAAGAACCACTGCTCGAACTTCATATTTATGCATTTCTGATCCATCAACCTATTGATATGGCACTATACTAGTCATAAATTAGTATGCTGGCACACTAATACCCACTGCTGTGCTGAATGTCACGGATATTTATTGAATGGGAAGTAAAAGTGTAATGTCGACTTTGAGAGGAATATTCACATAAAAAACAATAAAAAGTATAGATTTGGCTTTAGGGAACAATTCACAGTGTTTGAATGCATCAAGAAGGTAAGTAGGCAACTTGTTCAAAGATATGAAGAATTTATTTATTAAGTTTGGTCAGATGGTGAAAGTCAAAATCAAAGCCTGTGGGTGAAAACAAAGGAGGGCTATATTATACAGGACAAGGGACATTTTATTGATTTGAACAACGTGGCACCAGCATGGTGGTAAAAATACAGCAAAAATTAATTGTGGAGAAGCAGGAAGAAAAGGGATTGTGCCTTGGCTTTGAATCTAGTCAAAGATCTTCTTTGTATGAAACTATCAGGAATCATTATCCCTCAACCATCATTCATGCAGTGTAGGATCTTGTAGTCCTCCAGGACACAGAGAATGGGCCAAATAGTTCTCTCAATTACACTGTTGCAATCACATTGCGATAGGGTGACCAGATGTCATGTTTTTATAGGGACAGGCCTGATAGTCAGGACTTTTTTTCTTAAGAGCCTATTTCCCGCTACCCGATGTCCTAGTTTTTCACTCTTGCTATTGGGTCACTCTACATTCTGGCATTATTTCTATAATTGGACAATTTGTCCCAGAGACTGATGAATATCAGGATTTACTTTAAAATCATAATGTAATTCTCAAGCAGCTGCATGCAGATAGACAAAGATGAGTTCCACCAGGCTGATCTGAAGGAAGAATTTTACTGTTTGTAAAAACCTCAAATATGCATTCCTTGAATGAAATACCTCACAGTGCTGGAAAAATTCTAAACTGAGATGTTTAGCCTAGGCCTATAGAGGAGTAGATGCTCAACTCTAGGTGGGAACCAGGCATAGAAGTCCTAGGCTTTGCAAATCCTAGCTTCAAAAGCAACCCAACTGATTTGTCAGACACCAGTTGCTTATATATTAGAATCACACTCAATCCAAAGCAACAGTAGGTGGGATTTTCAAAAGCACCCATGTTTCTTATGAGCACGTCCCATTAAAATAAGTGAGCCTCAAGTTTTGGGTGTCCCTCCAGGGACCTGATTTTCAAAGAGCTGGTGACAATCAGGCCCTATGTAAGGTGGCAGAAAGTTGGGCACCCAAAACACAAGACATCCAACTCACTAGTCGCTTTTGAAAATGTAGGCCAGAGAGAAAACATGAAGGGCTACACTGAGACATTACATTACAGAACTGCAAACTCAACACCATTTGGACTGATGGCAAAGTTTGAATCTTGAACCTTTAATAAGGACCCCCGATCCACTTTAAGCCCACTAGCTGGAAGCCAATGCAACTCATAACCCTTTGTGGATCAGTCATTCACAAGCGTCATGTTCCATACCCTAAACAGTGGGCTACAAAGTATATTAGGTGTCGTAATTGCATGCTTCCCAAAGCTCCCAATTGTTACCCCACTCTCAAAGATTTTGCAGTGTGCTCTTTCCTCCTCAACCAGCCAGCTTGGTTGGGGCCCAGGGACTTGACTGCCTCCCTCCTACGCTCCTTGCCCCATGTGAGATGACTTAGGTGTAGTCCTTAGTTAGGTGTAGTCCTTCAGCCCACTGTAATATAAACAGATCAGTTGGTAACTAGCTGCCATTATGCCTCAAACATTCCTCCAATGTCTTCGGAGATCTCACTGGAGCAATGCATCTCTCACCATCCCCCATGCAGAATTAAGTCCAACAATGTGACCCCAAATGGCAGAAGTTTCTCCCTCATCTCTGTGAAATGAGGTTAAGAGGTGTTCTCTTTTACATATCTCAGAGGAATGCAACCCTCATTTTAGGCTGTAAAAATGGTAGCTATCAATAATGCAGCTGCAAAGGTGTTGCGAACTGCTGAGGCTTGTTTTATTTCTGATGTCTTGCAATGTACCACCACCAAAACCCTCTCCTTACCCGCCCATGAAATCTATGAAGAATTAATTTGGCAATTTCTTTTACGGCAAAGAAAACACTTGATTGTAGTAGGAAATGAACTTTTCAAAATGTGAGCTGAAGCAAAAAGGTGCTGGCTGAAATTAACTCTGTCATAATGCCTTATGACACTTGGCACAAGAAGGAGGTGCTTAGCACAATATGTAGCCAAAGCCAAATGAGGGATAAACAAACCTGTTTGGAAAATATAAGAGCAAACTCCATCTTCCATCCTTTATTCATCTCTAGACTCTCAAAAGAAAAATACTTCCCCCCAATTCCCATATCTGTATGTAAGGCCTAATTCTGATTTCAATTATACCAGTGTAAATCAGAAGTAGTGTTACTCAGGAAGTTAGTGCTCATGACAAATGTTAAGATCTGTTATCCAGAATTTATATTTTACAGTGAAAAGAACCTCTCTCACTCCATATAATTTGCTGCTTATATGGGGGCTCAGTCTGCAAGGGTCTGATCATGCTGATCCCAGTTCTGCAAAGCCCTGACTCACACAGCTAATCTTACATGCACATGCTTAGAGTGATGCCTGGGGTGAAGTGCCTTGCTGGGTCAGAGCCAGAGTGCACAGCATCTTGCAGATTATTTTCATAGGATGCAAATTTGATGCTCATGAAAAGAAGCACATAGTAGTAACTCAAACCAGGCACACAGGGCTCCCAGAGGCTTCCCACTACTAACCCTCTGCATGGAGAGGAATGTCACCCCTGTTTCTAAACCTTGTTAATCCATTTTTGGTCCTCTTCCTTAGAGAGGTCCAATTTAGCTATTTTCCACTTCCACATGTATGGTGACGTACCAGTGTAAATAGGGGACCCATTAAGGTGTTTTAAAGTCACCAGTTTATTTATTTAGCCTCTTTGTCATGGGGTGATGCTGGCCCTTTAAGAAGGAAGAGGCTAGTGCATCTTTGACTAGTTAGCTGAATCCAACTGAACTTCATAGAATGCACTTGGGTTTTCTTCCTCCTGGAGACAGAGCTCTGGATGGTCAGAGCCGGAGAGGAAACTGACTCCCAGTGTATGGTGGAAAATATAGGCCCTTTGACCAGCCCATGGCCAGAGATCCTTTCGAGGAGCGAAGGCTGGCCTCACACTGTACAAGATTAAAGATTAGAGATTTGCTCCACTGCATATGAAGGGGACTTGTGATGTGTGCACTTACATGGAATGTGTTTGCTTTGTTTCAGCCTATGAAAAGCCTGTAGCAGATATATATTTATTTGGAGTCCACTTATGGATGAGGTGTCTAGAGGAAGAGTATTTTTGGAAGGCTTGTCCTAGAGGTAGGCAAGGTGGCGGTGATGTCCCTGAGGGGACTGGAAACCCATTGTATCTTTTATAGGTTTACTTTGGGAATTGGAGAATGCCTTTACTGCAAGGCTTTTGGAGAACCACTACTCTAGTGTATCTGAATAAATTATACTCTTCCTTTCTGTTGGCATGAAATTTGCTCCTGTGCCAAGGGATTCAGTCCCAGATACCATGAAAGACAATAACATATCTCATTCAGCCAATTCTATTGCCAGCACAGTGACATATAGGATAAAGTGTGCCAAGCTATGTTGTTCAGACAGCTAGCCTAAATAAAAACATAGTCTTACTGCCATTACTGTTACTTCATCCTGCCTCTCTTTTCGATACACTTGTCTGTGTCCTTCATCTAATTGTTGAGACTTGTCATTTACCAAGACTATAGGTATTTAGGGATAAGTTGGAGAGGGCTGTTAGGCACACAACTCCCATTGGGTATGTCTACACTACAGTGATTTTTCAAAATATCTTATTTTGAAATAGTTAATTCGAAATAGCTTATTTCAAAATAACACATCTACACACAAAATGCATTTTGCTATTTCAAAATAGTGCAACCACTCTGAGTGGACTCTGAATCGCATTTAAGGCTGGCTGGAACCAGCTCCGGCAGAGCATCAGGTCAGGACTTACAGTGTGAGGCTATCTGAGGTCTGTGCTTAAAGGGACCCCCACCCCCATCCTAGGCAGCCAGTTCTCAGCTTTCTCTGCTTGCTTGTCTACCTCGATGAGGGACAAAAAAGCATTTTGTCTCTGTGTGCTCTGGTTGCCCTCACTCGGGACACCACAGCACTCTGCAACATGGAGCCAGATCTGCCTGGGCACTTTGGTGCTTCTATTGAACATGTTGCAGCGAGCCTGGCTGCACTTTCTGCAGGCTGCCATCCGGGAGGTCCATCGGGGGGCTGTCAGTATCCAGAAAGCCCTGGGGGAGAGCTTCCAGCCTGAGGAGCACTAAGAGCCTTCCTGGTCTGCCCCATTGGGAGCTTGTGCCTCATTCCTCCCTCACTTACCCCTCCCTGATGTCAAATAAAAGACATGTGTTTTCATGAACACAAGCTCTCTTTATTTAACTAAACTGGGGGAGGGGATGGAAAACTCTGGTGAGATTGGGGAAAGAAGGTGGGAGAGGGGAGACGAGAGGGAGGGAAAGGGGAGGGAGAAACCTGGGAGGAGGGAGCTGGAAGGGGGAAGCAAGGGGAAGAAGGAGGAGGGGAAGCTCAGGGTTCAGGGGTGGGGATTTTGCTGAACCAACTTGATTTTCATGCAAACCAACTCCTGAGTTCACATGTGGCCTTTGGTGGACAGGCTGGAAGCTATCCTGACAGATGGCTGCGTTCCTCCACCTAGTGCAGAGATCATGGATACTACCCCCAAAACTGAAGAAGGTCCATGATCTCCACCCTGGACTAGGAAAGTGCCCACCTTCTCCGAGCGCTGGCAGGCTCCTGAAAGCTGGCAGACTGCTTCTGGGGAGCGGTGGAGGGCTGGCTGCCAGTGGCTTGCTGGCTCATGTTTTGGAGCCACTGGGTCAGGGGCAGTGACAGCTGGCTCTGGGCTGGCAGGCTTGGAGCTAGCACAGGCACTGTGGCCAGAGTCTACCCCTTTAAGGGTTCCGGGAATGGGGGGAGGGAGTAGAGTTTTCTTGGTTGAGGCTGGA
The DNA here is from genome assembly GCF_052426305.1 of Pelodiscus sinensis. Lineage (NCBI taxonomy): Eukaryota > Metazoa > Chordata > Testudines > Trionychidae > Pelodiscus > Pelodiscus sinensis. The sequence continues at coordinate 16,078,115 of NC_143055.1, read as the reverse complement.
GTGGCCACCAGGACACCCTGGGAAGGATGGAGGCCCCCTATTTTGAAATAAGTGTCTACACAGCACTTATTTCGAAATAGCTATTTTGAATTTGGCGTTATTCCCCGTAGAACGAGGTTAACAAATTTGAAATAAATGCTCCGCTATTTTGAATTGATTTCAAAATAGTGGTTTGGCTGTGTAGATGCTAGGAGAGTTATTTTGAAATAAGGGCTGTTATTTTGAAATAATTTTGCTGTGTAGACATACCCAGAGAAAGTCAAGGCTTATGAACCAATTCAAAGGCAAATGGGCTCCTAACTCCCACAGAGTTTGTTTGAAAATCCCTGCTGTATAGTTGTACTGTGCCTCACATAATGGGAAGCCAATGATGTATATAAAATTAATAATAAAAGCTGACATTAAACAGAAGGGATAAGAAGGGAACTTTCCCTGAACTCACTTCTAGACCTATTCTTTTCTCCATGATTCCACACTAATGCTAACAGGAATGCTGATGTTCTTGGACTTTGCTCTTGTAAACAGGTGCCCAAGTGTGAAATTATGCAGGCCTAGATCCTTACATCTGTGCAAACTCCATTGAAATCAATGGGACTCCGTTAAATGGTCCATACCAGAGTATTAGGCTATGGTTTGTAATACAATACAATGGGAACACTTTAAGACTTCATTAGTTGTTAGATATACTTTTTACCCAAATTCTGTGACCTGGTCAATAAGCAATTAGTATTTTATGACAAAATGCAAGTGGCAGTATTAATATAGGTTTGTAAGTACATGCACACAGGAGAGCTGAGGATCATTTTTATGGACTTCAGAAGAAGTGTGGGTAACAAGCAGAAGTCAATTTTTATGGCCATAATGACTGTACCCTTTCAGTGCCTTAAGTAAATAGCCTTACTCAATTCAGTTAATTAGTATCCAAGTGCTCATGCTCACAGAATAGCTGTTATATCAAGAACTTGAGAATTTTTCAAGGGGGGAAATGATTAACATATTTTATCAAAAGAGAATTTGGTGGCCAGTGAAAATGCACAACATAAAATCTCAGTGTCAAGTACCTTAAGTTTTTTTTATCAGCTTGCAATTTCATAAGTCATTAGTTTCCAAATTAACAATACATAACAAAAATATTTTGAAAAGAGTCTTTTATCCATGAAGATGATAAAATTGGATTTGGTTGTTGCAATGACACAGTGAAAATACTTTCAGTGAAAATTTCCAACTCTTGATTGTCGTATTAACCTTAATATTACCTCCATCTTGCCTCTCAGCCCTGCCCTCAAAACAAATGAGCTAACAGTCCTCACAGCAATGTTACCATATTCCACTCTTTATTATTTCACTTGCTAAATGTTTTCTTTAAGACACTCAAACTGATTTAATACCTTTCCTGCTTAGGCTCTGCTGTATGCACAGATGTACAAGTCTTTTGCATCAATTTAAAACCCAAGTGATGAATGGAATTTAATGATCTTTTTTGTACAGTTCTGTATAACACTAAACAATGGCCAGTGCATTCATTCATGATCAGTATTTTGCCTTGTTTTTAATTAGCTTCCTATCTCGAGGCATGGTGTGAAAAATTGCATCCTGGGCCTTAGTAAATTTTTCTTTTATAAAATGTATGTACAACAAATAAAAAGCACATTTTAACCTACCTGCTACCTATTACGTTAAATGTCATTGCTACTAAAGACTGGCAGCTCTGCTATCAAATGCCTTCATTATTTTATTCCAGCTCTAGTTTGGGTATAGTCAATCAAACCACACTAGATTTATGTCAGATGCTAACAAAATACAGTATAAATAGAGCCTTTGAGTACAATTCAGCAATTCTGTGTTTATTCAGCTCTAAGCCATGAAGCTAACGTGGATACCATTTATATCCAAGACATGCATTCTTCATGGCCATAAGAGTTAGCAGGCCATAGCTAGAGCACTTTTAAGGCTGAGAAAATACAAAGTGTTCCTATGAGTGGACTCATTTTTTTTAAGTATACAAATTAATAACTTATATAACAATAGGAAACACTACAAGGCTATAGCTCAAACATTTTGATTCGGAAAGTTGTTTGATGGACCTAAAACAACTGTTTTTGCAATGCAGACCTCATTATTAATGGTCAGTGATTTTAGTACTTTCAAAAGCTGACTTTCTAGGGGAAGGATTTGGGCTTTATGTACCAGGCTTCCATTCACATGAACATTTGCAGCCCTTTTTAACTTTCTCAGAAGAAAGCTTTGAATTCCTGGACCTTCAGCCTGACCAAGCCAGTGTTGTCAATGGAGAATTGCCGAAGTCCTGTTTTCTTATTGCGATGGTTCTCAAACTTCACTGCACTCTCTTCTGACACCAAAAATTACTGTATGACCCTGTGAGGGGGAAGTGAAGCCTGAGCCCACTTGAGATCTGCTGCCCCAGATCCAGGGCCTGTAATCCAAGCTTTACTGTCCAGGGCTGAAGCCAAAACCTGACCCCACCACCTGAGCTAAAGCCCTCAGACTTCTGCCCTGGGTGGTGGGGTTTAGGCTTCAGCTTTGGGTTGTAGGGCTCAGGCTTCAGGCCCTAGCAAGCCTAATGCCATCCCTTACAATCCCATTAAAATGGGGTCCTGACCCACAGTTCGGGGGGAGGAATAGCTCAGTGGTTTGAGCATTGGCCTGCTAAACCCAGGGTTGTGAGTTCAATCCTTGTGGAGTCCATTTAGGGATTTGGGGCAAAAATTTGTCAGGGATGGTACTTGGTCCTGCTGGGAAGGCAGGGGACTGGACTAGATGACCTTTCAAGGTCCTTTCCAGTTCTAGGAGATGGGCAAAACCGCTTGCTTACTGGATTTACCGCAGGTCTATGAAAATAGCTGCTGAGAACGTCAGGGGAAAGCCATTCAACACAGAACTCAATGTGCAAGTTCCCCACTTTGATATTCAACCATGATTACTTCCTGACCCAGTCAAAAGCAGTGAGTATTGTACAGTGAATTATTTAATGTCTGCGGCAGGCCTGGCTTTGACAAGGCTAAAAGTTCAGTAAACCTCTGGATTTCCTAGATATGGGAATGAACCAGTGAAAATACACAACAAAGTCCCAATACTTCAAAATCTTTTACCATCTTACAATTTCATATGATGTTAGTTTCCAGGATTTCAGCTTTCTGAAGGCCTTATGGTAACAGTCTGCAATGAAGTGCATGAAGGGGTAAAAGTCCATTGAAAAGTACACAAAAAGTCCTGGTTATAATTTTGCTCCACAGAATGCCTTCAGGTCAGGGGTGGGCAATAAAAAAAACGGCAGCCCACAGGGTTAGTTCCTGGCAGGCCGCTGCTGCTACGTATACCTGCGCCTCCGCAGGTATCAAAGGACTGCAGCTCTGGTTGGCTGCGAATTGCCATTCGCAGCCAATACAAGCAGCAGGAAGTGTCACAGACTGGAACACCACTCCTGCCACTCACATTGACGGCAAACAGTGATTCACAGCCAACCAGAGCTGCAATCCTCTGATACCTGCAGAGGCACAGGTGGGCGCCCACCAGGGACTAACCCTGCAGACCGGATCTGGCCTGCAGGCCAGAATTTGCCCACCCAGGTATACAGAAAACAAGATATGCAGGAAAAAGCAATGGATGCTGTTTGAAAAATCAACACAAATCACTTAACAGGTAGCAGTCCTGAAAGAAAGGTCACCATTCACACTGTTAACATGCAGAGAATGGGGAGGAGAATGATTTTTATCTTAGCACTTAATACCTTTTTGAATACCCATTTGGAAATCCTGGCTGACACACAGGCATCTAGCGGTCCCAGAAAGGTATTCAGGCCTGGCAGTTGGATTTCACCTTTGTCTCAGGCCCTGCAAGCAGCCATAACACTTCCATAAGTAGAAATGAGCATATTAATTCAGATGTCAATCAATGATTTTGCCCTCTGATTAGCTACATAAACCAAGGCAAGGACCAAACAGATAGTAAATTATTGTTGCTACAGGCAACACGGAGTCATGATACATATCTGTGAATACATTTTCTATGCTGTAACCCACACTTTGGTTCCTTCCACTTTATCCCAGACCCTTTCCCCCTTGTTCTGGGATTAGATTCCACAACTGCAGATGAGGGCACAGATGGCCTTTTGCCTACTGTGTTCGTACCATGTATGGCAGCCTGCACATTGCTGTGAAAATGGCTTGCCGGACCAGCATCGCTAACATCTGACAACTTTTCCAGGCTACAACATGGCAACTTGGCAACTCATACATTAACAAACAAACCCAGAGAAGCATTAGCATGTTGCATATGAGAGAATGAGGCTCAGAATGAACATGGAAAGCCAGAGTTAGAATTTGTGACTCTGGCTCAGTGCTCTAACCACGAGAACACATCTCCTTTTTTGGCACAGTCCAGCCCTTCTGCATCCAGGCACCTCAACCTTAAGTTTCCAGAGAAGATCAAGCCTGACAATACATTGAGAGAATAAAACAAAATTCCCAGGAATACAGATGCTTTCTTATAATACCAATCTAAATAAGATTTACACCCTATAGAAAAATGTTATGATTAGCAGCCTTTGATTTGTAAATATTAACCACATTTGCTTATTTAGACCTGGGACCATGAGCTTTCCCTGCCATGGGACTGAAGAGTATATCATGAGTATGAGGAGAATAGAAAGGAGGGTGCTTTTATTTTTATTTATTTACTTTGCCATGGATTGGCCTGTTAAAATAATGGCAACACAGCATTGAAATGATCCTAGGTCTCTGCCAGACAAATCATGGCTCAACTTATTTTCTTTCAGTTACATCAGAAAGTATGAACTTGCAACCTTAGTCCTAGCTCTTCTAATCGCACACTGACAGGGCAAGAATAATTCACAGGTTGAGCTAATCAAAGGTGAAAAGGGAGAATCAGTAAATGTCGTATCCTTTTGCCACTTTCATCAATCCGACTAACTGAATTTGAGCTAAAGCTTGGCAAATTTTCTGCAAAGGGAAATTAATATGTAACACATCTGAGGCCCGATGCAGGCCTGTAAAATTGGAAAGCCTACGTTATATCGGAGGGCGATTATTGAGAGAGAGAGAATGTCCAAAGCCTAGGTAATCAGAAAGAAGCTTCTCTGTATCTCTCTGCTTTGATAGCACTCTGACCTACCAGCCCAGCACCTGAGTAGAAATTCCTCTCCTTTTCAATTTTTCTCCATCAGGAATATATTCTATTGCCCATTTCTGTTGCCCACACATGATTGAATCAATTCAATTACGTTGGAAAAGTTGATACATATTCAGGCCATGAAGATACTCAGGATAGAAGGAGAGGAAAAGAGACAAAGAAATCCGTATTTACTCAATAATAAGTTTCATTTGGAGAAGGTTTGAAAACAATTCTCTCTCGCATTTGTCCCTGTCAGATCACATTATTCACAAATGAAGTTTACAAAATATCAATTCAATTTCAATAAGAGAGCCTGAATCTCAACACACGAGGGTTGAATTTACCAAATCATAACACTTGAGGGGACCCTGGTGGCTTCCAAATATTTTCCAGTCAGAGGTAATCAAAAGCAGACTGCTGAATACTAATACATTCAATTTCACCCCTTTTGTTCGCTTCTGTTCCCTTATAATACTATTTTCTACACTTCCAAATCACTGATGATGGCAGTCTGGGAAAAAAAAACCAGCAGGGCGGGGGCTTATCATACAGCCCAGACAGTTTTATGAAAAACACTCTCAAATATCTACAAGATCCTCCCTTTTTAAAATCAATTTGTTGATGAGTAAAGGAGGGAGCAGTGGCGCAGAACACCAGAACTCCCCCCAGCATCACCCCCAAGTGTTTTCTAATCACATTCTAAGCACAGCATATGTTTCCAAAACTATCAGCTCGCATTAAAATTTGGTAACTAGACAACAAATGCCACTTCTTCCTCAATTTATCCCTAGTTCTTGCAGCAGTAAGGAGGAATACATTGCATGCTCACAATGAGCCCAAGGCCTACAGACATGCTCAGTTCATTCATCCTGATAGGCATGACCCCATTCTCAATTGAAAATTCCCATTGACCAGGGATGGGGAACTTTTTTGGGTTGAGGACCACTGACTCACAAAAAATCAGTTGGGGAGGGGGGCACACACAAGAGAGAAGCAAAAAGTAAAAACCCTCTAATGTGGCCCCCAACTGAGGAGAAAAACACTCTCCACATTCCCCCCACACACCAGAGCCTTGGGGACCCAGCCTAGTAGATTTTGTGTGCTCCAGCCCTGTAGGGGCATGGGGAGGGGCTGGAGCACTAACATGGGCTCCCCTATGTCTGGGGGGAGCTCCAAGCTTCAGCGGCCAGATCCAGGCAATCTGGGAGCTACATCTGACCCCTGGGCCTTAGGCTCCCTGCCCCTTCCATTGACTCCAATGGCGGCTGGATCATGCCCCAATTGACTTTGACACATGCAACTCAGAATAATTTGCATTTTATAGTGCCTGCTATCTCTCAGCTTCCAAGGACTTTACAAATATTAATGAATTAAGCCTCACAGTATCCCGGTGAACTCAGGAGGGATTAATATGCCCATTTTACCGATGGAGCACACAGAGGAGCACTGCAGTTAAATGACTACATACACACTTAAACATTCAGTATTTTGCTATCTTCCAAGGGTAGGAGCAAGCTACCAGTCCCATTTCTAGTTCTGCAAGAGATTGTTTCAAAGCAGCAGCATGTTTAGTTGCAGAAAAACACTTACCCACAGTCAAATAGCATCTATCTTGGGCTTTGGGCATGGTATATTTGTCTATTCACAAAAGGAGGAAATGTTTCTGGGTAGGCTGGTTTAAAAAGACATCACCTGTTTGAAAGTATTCAGGGGGGCTGGAAAGTTAGAATAAGTCCCCAGGGGAAGGATTAGAGGGCACAGAGCACAGGAGATGGTCAAACCTACAAAAAATGGGAAATACTTATTGGTGCATAAAGTTACATCAGCATGTCGGGGATGCCACATTACTTTGAATTACACCAATTATCTCAGATGTGCACTGATAAAACTTTTATATCATACCAGAGCATCATGTATCAGGGTATGCAAAAAACTCCTCACTGATACTAGTGTTTGTTATTTCTCTGCCTGCAATGCCTGGTGCCTTCATTATCATGAGTCTAACTGTTCAGAGTCTAACTATGAAAAACCTGTACAAATAAACTTGGCATTGCATTTCCATCCATAAAAATATCACCCATTTGAAATGTATCATTTGAAGAGAGAAATCAGAGTTAGAAGAAAGGTCCCAATTGGAAGTTGGTTGTCTCCCTTTCCTAATGACATACATCTCCTATACCTAGACCCACAGAGTTCTGAAATATTGGACTTTAAATTTGACCTATTTCTATACAGGAAAACCTGTCACTTGCCCAGGACTGAATCTTGCCAGCCTTGGGTACATGCAATTAAGGAAGAAATTCCATATTTTGAAGTAAAAGGAGGAAATATGTCTGTGTTAGTCTGAGTTGTTGGGGGTGTCTGGGAATGGCTGTTTGATGGCATGGAAGAGCTTGGAATATCAGACAGACCCAAAGGAAACATATTAATGGTCAGAGGATGCAGCGATAAGATTTTGATAATTGATACAGGCATATTTGTAATTTGCCTGGGTACCAAGGCTACATATACATGATCTTACACTTCAGTTTAATTAATGGATCAGGTTCCAGCTACCTTAGACATCTGCAAGCTGCCAATACAGTTATGTTCCTCTGGAGCAATGCAATTCAACAAAGTCCAGAATGCACAAACGAAGAGCCAAGCTCAAAAGCGTCCTCAGTTGAGGCAAATTGGAGGACAAATGCAGGATTTAACCACCTTTAGAAAACATTGAAAACCTTCCTGTTTGGTAACTTTCCCCCTCCATAACACAGAACTATATTTATTACATCAATTGCCCTCCTCTCTTTTGCACCAAGAGAGAGAGGCTATCCCACACACAGCACCCAAAAAAGAAGAGCCGGAGAGATTCCATGAAATCAGCAAGGAACATCACCATTTTGTGAAGAAAGCGCTCAGACTCTTTGGGAGTGAATGGCAATATAAAATTCCTCAGATGAAGACACACACTTGTGTAATGAGGAAAGTAGATTGCAATGAGAAGGGGCATTTCATATTGTGGCGAACAGAGGAGAAGGAGCTATAGAGAAACATCAGCCAGGGAAAGAAGGAAGTTTTCTTCTGTTTCCCCTTATTTTAGCCTCCTATTTAGGCAACCGTGTGTGCATGGTTATCTACATCTGCATACACACACATGGAAACATATCCTGTATGTACACTGTGATAAGTGTAATAAATTACTCATAAGACTGGCAAGCAAATTTTGTCTATGACTTTGGGACGCTGCTGAAAAATATGGAGTAAATTGCTTAACATGAAATTTTACTTTTTTTCTCATTCCATTATCATACCACTGCCGAGTTCTCCCCCTCCCGGATTTTTTTTTTTTTTTTGGTTTACATGCTACAATATACAGCATATTAACCCCATGCTGTTATAAAAATGGTTTTATGCTTTGTGAAATTACGCCAAGACAAAACCAAATAGCTCAACTTAATTTTCAACATTCACAGGTTATTGTGAACTATCAAATCAATACTTGCAAAAAATTATATTAAAATGGTGGTTAATATAACAATTTACAAACCATACCCTTTGAAAACATAGCAATTGTTGTTCTTAGCTCTATGGAGACCACAGACTGTGCAGACAACTATTAAGGAATACAAGGTTTTCTTTATCTATTAGGAGGGTGAAAATGTGTAATTGGAAAAGAAAGTGAAGACTCCCTACAAAAGGATTTGGCATGGACATATGCCTTAATAGATTACTATTATCAGACTCACCACATAAACTAACAAGAGTGCGCCGCATCTACCTTATTTTTTTTTGTATCTTTAGAAATGGTAGAAAATAAGCATTTAATGGTGTTTTGAGAGCATTTAAACCTCCACATTATATTCTAAAATTGATCCCAGCGTCTCTGCCTCATGCAATGAACTGTTCCGTTGATGTTGTGAAATGCGAGGCTTACATCCTGTGGGAACTCCAAAGAGAGACAGAATGAGGTTTGGGTCATTACACTATTGCAGCTCATTATATGTCCCCTGAACAGTCTAGTGATGAAAAATAAATCAGATGATTCTTGATGAGAAAAAATATATTTTACACCACTTGTATGAAACTCTCCGTAGGAGCAACAGATCAGAGGCCACAACCCAACAGAGTCTCAAAGTAAAGAGGTGGGTCAGAGCAGAGGGCTTTGGTGCTACCCTACTCTTTCACAGTGGTTTTTCTTCCATTAGGATGCCCGAGACACTACCGTATCACAGATGTGAAAACACACAGGTAAAATACCTGCATCATCTTTCAAATGCTTGGTGTCCCTCACAGCTGTTAGTTTAACTGAGTGGCTGTATTAGATGTGAAGGCCATTGCTCCAGTTCCCCAGAAGGTGAGGCAGCAGCAAAAACTCACTGAACACTTCAGCAGCCACACCAGTGATGTTAAGTAATGAACATGTAACAGAGTTAGTTGGAATCACAATGATCCACCTGAAGCTCTGACCAAGAGCTACTACTCTTGGTCCCCAGACAAAAGTTTTCAAAGGAAAAGTTTGAAATGTAACCAGACTTATCACAAATGATAACGCAATAATGGAGGGTCCCCTATATGGATAAGGGATTGTCTGATTATCAGAGCTTTAGGCATGTCTTGACTATGGAGAAGATCGACACTGCCACAATTGATATTCCAGAGATCGATTTAGCAGATTTAGTAAAGACCCACTAAATGGAACTCAGAGGGCACACATCCCCCGCATCAGTGCCAGTACTCCTGTGAAGAATAAGGGAAGCCAATGGAAGCATTCACTTCTGTTGAGCTCCCGCTGTGGGAATGGTGGGGAAACTTGAATTAAAATATGTCAAGTCCAGCTACATAATTAACATTGTTGGAGTTCCATATCTTAAGTTGACCTTCCCTTTATTATAGACCTGGCCTTAGTAAACAAGAGATGATGTGAGCCCATCACAGCTAGAGAGGGCTTGAATCAAAACCTCAGATCTGAATAGCCTCAATCTTAACCGAAATCCAAATATCGCCGACACCTATTTATATTATAGGCTGAATCACATTGGATATTTGAGCACTCTAACTTTGAATCTCATGCCACCTCTATTCTTATAGAGTGATGGGCACCACAGAGGTATGAAACTCATTAGTTTCATTTGGCATGGGATAATGCAAGCATTTGCTTTTGGTTCAGCTTATGCTTTTCTAATTTCATATTGCACTGGGCAGGAACCTAAGACATCCAGGCCAAATTCAATTAAGCCATAAGGTTGCACCATGTTTCATGGTGGAGCCAAGATATGAATGCAAAACGCTAAGCCAGCCCCAGATTCCTTCAAAGCTTTGAGCCTTTCCATAAACATGGTCTGAGTTTTAAGAGTGCAGTACAGGCAGTCCCCGAGTTACACGGATCCGACTTATGTCGGATCTGCAGTTACGAACGGGGATTTTCTCGCCCCAGAGGACGGGAGCGGCGGGACGCCCAGATGCGCCGCGGTCCCGCTGCCCACGTTCTCCGGGGCGAGAAAAGCTGCTTCGCATCTCCCTGGTCTGCTGGGGGGGGGAAGCCCCCCCAGCAGACCAGGGAGACGCAGAGCAAAGCCGCAGAGCACGCGGGCAGCGGGACAACCCAGACGCGCTGCGGCTGTCCCGCTGCTGGCGTCCTCCAAGGCTTTGCTCCCCGTCTCCCTGGTCTGCTGGTCTCCAGCAGAACAGCAGACCAGGGAGAGACAGAACAAAGCCGCGGAGGACCCAGGCGGCGGGACCGCGGTGCGTCTCGGTCCGCTGCCCTCGTCTCCCTGGTCTGCTGGGAGGGGAGGGTGTGCAGCTAGTGCACCCCCCCCCAGCAGACCAGGCTTTTCTCCGGACGCCTGTGGTAGAGCAGCGGGGGCGCTGCCGCTTGCTCCCGCAGCGCCGCTCTGGGCGATACTGGACCAACCCAGCAGCACCCCAGCTGCTCTGCCCCAGGCATCCTGATTCAGCTGCTGCTGGTCAGTTTCAGCAGCGGCTGAATCAGGACGCCTGGGGCAGAGCAGCTGGGGTGCTGCTGGGTTGCTCCAGTAGCGCGGCTCCTCGGCGCTACTGGAGCAACCCAGCAGCACCCCAGCTGCTCTGCCCCAGGCATGCCCAAGTCAGCTGCTGATGAAACTGACCAGCGGCTGACTACAGGAAGCCAGAGGCAGAGTTGCTCTGCCCCCGGCTTCCTGGAATCAGCCGCTGATCAGTTTCAGCAGCAGCTGACTTGGGGACGCCTGGGTTTCTTAAGTTGAATCTGTATGTAAGTCGGAACTGGCGTCCAGATTCAGCCTGTTGAAACTGATCAGCGGCTGATTCCAGGAAGCCCGGGGCAGAGCAACTCTGCCTCGGGCTTCCTGTAGTCAGCCGCTGGTCAGTTTCAGCAGCGGCTGAATCTGGACGCCAGTTCCGACTTACATACAGATTCAACTTAAGAACAAACCTACAGTCCCTATCTTGTACGTAACCCGGGGACTGCCTGTATAACTTCATTACAGGTGTGTTTCACCAGTTTAGTTTTGCCTTGCATCTTCTGATCTGTTATATCTTTCATATAATACTCCTTGAACTGTATGGTAAAGTTCTGTGGGCTAAATCCGTCTTTCACATAAATTCATTGATGTCAATGGGCCAGTTTTTCACAAGTGACTAGTGATTTGGGGTACTTCCATTTCTAGGATTTAAAAGTATAAATATTTTAATGTACATTACATTATTTTTGTTCTTTTTTTAACTCTTAGGCCACTCAGGACAATGAAAATCAATGAAGCTCTGTAATGGGGTCAGCACTCACCTTATGCAAGTGCCCATTTGACCCTCTACATCTGAAAAGATTTACAGCTACTCAGCCTGTAACTCAGCTAAGTTACATTCTTTGGGTAGGTCTAGACTACATGGCTCCATTGACAGAGCCATGTAAACTAGTTTACCCAGCATAGGCAAAGAAGTGGGGATTTAAATAATCCCTGCTTCATTATAATAAACATGGCCGCCGCGCTGTGCCAACGATCAGCTGATCCGCCACAGCATGGCAGTCTAGACGCGGATTGGTCAGCTGGGCTTACAGGATCGAGGCTTACAGGATCGGTTGGCAAAGGCTTCTCCAGCCGACCAATCCGCGTCTAGACTGCCGCGCTGTGCCGGATCAGCTAATCGTTGGCACAGCATGGCAGCCATGTTTATTTTAATGAGGCGGGGATTATTTAAATCCCCGCTTCTTTGCCTATGCCGGGTAAACTAGTTTACATGGCTCCATCCACGGAGCCATGTAGTCTAGACATACCCCTGGTGTGCAATCACAACCCCCTACTAGGGTATACCTCTAACAGAGGCCCATCCCCAGGCCCTCCATAAAGTGTCTCTCACTTCAACAGCATTCCCTTAGTGTGTTGCCTCACCCTGAATGAGAGTGATGCCTCCAGGGCTTTCCCACCTAGACACAACACCTTTGCCCTTAACGCAGGTCTTTACCTTCAAGTCCATCAGTCTCTTGACAGCTCTCCACTGGCAGCTGTCCCTGGTTCACCTTCTCCCTTCCAGGTATGGACTTCAACTGAGCTCTAGTCCTGCAGCTTCTTATATAGTCCCTCCTGGCCCCTGATAGGCTGGTTTCTTCCTAGCCACTCTAGCCCCCTGGAGGACTTCTCTATTGCCCTTTGGCCTTAGGGCCTATCCCTAGTACAGGCAGTCCCCGGGTTACGTACAAGATAGGGACTGTAGGTTTGTTCTTAAGTTGAATCTGTATGTAAGTCGGAACTGGCGTCAGCCGCTGCTGAAACTGATCAGTTTCAACCACGGCTGAATCTGGACACCAGTTCTGACTTACATACAGATTCAACTTAAGAAACCCAGGCGTCCCTAAGTCAGCTGCTGCTGAAACTGATCAGCAGCTGATTCCAGGAAGCCTGGGGCAGAGCAACTCTGCCTCGGGCTTCCTGTAGTCAGCGCTGGTCAGTTTCAGCAGCGGTTGACTTGGGGACGCCTGGGGCAGAGCAGCTGGGGTGCTGCTGGGTTGCTCCAGTAGCGCGGCTCCTCGGCGCTACTGGAGCAACCCAGCAGCACCCCAGCTGCTCTGCCCCAGGCGTCCTGATTCAGCCGCTGCTGAAACTGACCAGCAACGGCTGAATCAGGACGCCTGGGGCAGAGCAGCTGGGGTGCTGCCGGGTTGGTCCGGAGCGGCACTGCAGGACCAACCCGGCAGCCCCCAGCTGCTCTACCCCAGGGGTAGGCAAGAAAAGCCTGGTCTGCTGGGGAGGGGGAGGCACTAGCTGCACCCCCCCCAACAGACTAGGGAGACGGGGGTGGCGGGACCACCCAAGTCCTCCACGGCTTTGCTCCGTCTCCCTGGTCTGCTGACCTGGGAGACGCGGAGCAAAGCCAAAGAGCACGCAGGCAGCGGGACAGTCCAGGCACGCCGCGGCTGTCCCACTGCTGGCGTGCTCCGAGGCTTTGCTCCCCATCTCCCTGGTCTGCTGGTCAGACCAGGCAGACGGGGAGCAAAGCCTTGGAGCACGCCCGCAGCGGGACAGCCCAAGCGCGCCTGGGCTGTCCCGCTGCGGGCGTGCTCCAAGGCTTTGCTCCCCGTCTCCCTGCAGACCAGCCCAGGTGCGCCGCAGCTGTCCCACTGTGGCTGTGCTCCGAGGCTTTGCTCCCCATCTCCCTGGTCTGCTGGTCGGGAGACGGGGAGCAAAGCCGGGGAGCACGCCCGCAGGGGGACAGCTCAAGCGCGCCTGGGCTGTCCCACTGCGGGCATGCTCCAAGGCTTTGCTCCCTGTCTCCCTGAAGACCAGGGAGACGGGGAGCAGCTTTTCTCGCCCCGGAGGACGGGGGCGGCGGACAGCGGCGCATCTGGGCGTGACGCCGCTCCCGACATAAGTCGGATCCGCGTAACTCGGGGACTGCCTGTACAAGATTGTTTTAATTTGGCTTGTAATTTTGCTTCACTGCTGAAATGTTTGAGTTAGAAATACCACAAAGCAATATTTTCTTTAGAAACATTTTCTTTGCCCTGTACATTTATTTTTTAAAGAGAAGGAAACATTTGAAATTGAGCTTTGTGTTTATAAAAATATATTTTACTAAATCCAGATTTGGAAAAACAAACAAAGAAAACTAGAAGGAAACATAGAGAAGGAGAAGAGAACATGGAATCAAAAATAAGATAAGATAAAATGGTGATAGAAATGTAGCCGTGTTAGTCTGGTGTAGCTGAAACAAAATACAGGACTATGTAGCACTTTAAAGGCTAACAAGATGGTTTATTAGGTGATGAGCTTTCGTGTATCCTTTGGTATATATGGTTGTGACAATTTTCTTCCACTATTTGATCTGAGGAAGTGGGTCTGGCCCACAAAAGCTCATCATCTAATAAACCATCTTGTTAGTCTTTAAAGTGCTACATAGTCCTGTATTTTATAAGATAAAATGGACACCCTCTTTACACTCTGTTAGCTTTGAATTTGCCTTCTTGGAAGTCAAGGAGAACTCCCAGCCAAAACAGGGACAATGGTTAAATAAGAAAAAGATTATGAAGCATTTATTCACCTAAATCCCTTGTACTGAGGATCGGGATCAATGCTGGAAAAACATGAGAAAAGCTGCAAAGCCTCAGAAAAGTCCGTTTGGTTTGAGTTTGTTCCCATAATCTTTTTTTTAAAAGGATGCTAATTCTGTACATTGAAAAATATCTGAGAACTCCAAAGCTGTCCGTTGTGATCCTATACCTAAATCAGATTTTTAAAGTGTTCTATGGTTTTCTATAGCAAGAAACTAAACTACAGCAGATTGAGAATTGATAAATCCTTATCTTTTCAAGGGCCCAAAATGGTCAGAGTGTATTGCACTTTGGAGCAGTCTTGGCTACATATCTAGAGAGCTGATGAAAGAATGCAAAGATTTGCATTTCTAATGATTTGAGAATATAAATTCAAGTACTACTTTTCCAGCTACTGATCATCTTTACACTGATACCAAGTGAGCAACTTAAAGGATTATCGTAGTATTGAGTCTATAATATATGCAAAAATGTAACAAGAAAAATTCTGTGTTCATTGTTTAAGTGTGAAAGTTTATTGAATCGATCTGTGTATAAAATTGGCTTCAGTAACTGCATGATACTATCAGTGTAACCTTTTTCCTACCTTTTCCTTATATCTCCATTGTTTGTTATGCTCCTTGCCTGTTGCTTCCTGTTTTGTACTAAACCTTTAATCTTGCAAATAGTTATGCATGCATTTAGTGGTATGAAAGCGAATAGTTACATTGACATGTGAACAAGTGTACGACGCATACATTAACCAAAATTATTCACACATAACAATTGGGGGGGAGGGGACTCAATTTTTAGTTTGGGCTGACTTTCATCTATATTTTCTTTGTTTTTCTCCTTCCTCTTTTTTTCTGAAAAGATTGCAGATAAAAAACTGTAGAGACATTAGTGCACATGCAGCTGCATTGAAAGCCAGGAAGGCCATTGAATTTCTTAGTGCTAAAATCATTTTCTCTTGCCTTTTTTTGCATTAGGCCTCATCTACCCTTCAGGGTTTTGTCAATGCAAGTTAAGCTAACAATCAAAAACCGGCATAATTACATCGCTTGTGCATGTTCATACTGTGCTCCGTGTGTTGGCACTGTATCCAGACTTGGTGCTCCAGCATTGACAGCGAGAACAGTGCATCATGGCTAGCTCTGTGCATGGTGTTGCTCAAACCCTTTTGCAGTTAGGAATTGTGGGAAAGCCAAATGGATTGCAGTGCATCCTGGGCATGGACGCAACATTCCATGATGCAGTTCTTTTTATTCCCAGCATTCTAAGGGCTTCCGACTGCATTTTGCAGCATTTTTTCAACAGCTCCTCTCTACTGTGCATGCACCAGCTCTGTCTGGAAGGATGGGTTGCACATTGCTCTCTACAGTGGAGGTCACTGTTATGAACATCGCGTAGATGGTCATGAAGTATATTGCGAGTTCCCAATGTGAACTGGAATCCGAGTTGCCTGACCTGCTGTGTGTGCCATGGAAAGAAATACCACCATATTATTGTTGACATTCATGGAGTAGCTGACCATGGTGAGTCATCGATTTTGGGTCGGGGAAACAAGCACTGAGTGGTGGAATCACACTGTTGCAGGCCTGTTGACAGGGAGAGGTAAAGGGGGCAATTGCCCTGGGGCCTGGAGATTCAAAGGGACCCAAAGCTCCCAGCCAGCACTGATACTGTTCCTCTAAATAGCTGCAGGAGAACCAGATTGCTGCTCTGCCATTCTGCATGGCTCGGAAGGTTGCGGGGGGTGCACTGTGGTCTAGATGGCGCTAAGGGTTGACTGCCCTTAGCCCCACCCCTTCCACCTTCAGCCCTGCCCCTTCAGCAGCTGTAAAGGTGGGGACCTCCCACACCTTGCCACAGGGCCCACAGTGCCGGTCAGCCCCACTGCATTGTTACGCAAGTCTAAGATAATGAAAAGTGACTGCAGAACTTTCAGCTACACAAAGCCATCTTCCAGTAACTGTGCATGGAGCACTGCAGCATAAGGAGACCAAAATGAGAGGAACCCCCTTGGTGGAGAAGAACGTGGTGATTGCCATGTGGAAGCTGGTGACTCCAGACTGCAATTGGTGAGCTACAAATCAATGTGGAGTCAGGAAGTCGAGAGCTGTGGCTGCGTTAAAGTGTACAAAACCATTAAGCACATCCTGCTACAAAGGACTGCAGCTTTTGGCAACGTACCTGAAATAGTGGATGGGTTTTCAGCAGTGTGGCTCTCTAACTGCAGAGGGATGATAGATGGCATGTATTTTTCAATTTTGGCCCTAGACCATCTTGCGATGGAGAACATCAGTGGAAGGGGGTGCTTCTCAGTGGCATTGTAGGTACTTGTGGAGCACTGTGGATGTTTCACTGACATCAGCAAAGTGCAGTCCAGGAAGGTGCATGAATGTATGGGAGGAGTTTGGGGAGAACACAGAAAGCAGTTCTGTATCGGCTGCAGAGGGGCTGTGAACACTCATGTGTTTTGCTTGGAGCTTGATTAGGTACTTCAACTTCTGTATACTCTTCCATCACTTTTGTCACCTGCTCCTGGTCCTTCCCACTGTGCTCCTCACTCTCCTTTCTGTCTTGCCTTTCTATTTTTAATTTTTCTTTCAGGATCTCTCTCTACTCCCTGCATTTTCTTTTGTGGGCCTCTGGAGATTGGAGCAACTCTTGGAACATATTCCCCTTGCTCCTCCTTGGTTATTTCCTGATACAGATGAGGCGCTTGGCAGGTGTATAGGGGGTTTCCTGAAGGCCACATGGTCAGAAACACATGAAACAATGCACAGGAGCATGATCATTAGTTCTTGCACAGAATCGAATCGTTATAGTAAAACACACCTCTGCTGAGATGTGTGCTTCCCAAGAGACAGGGAGAAAGTGACTCATAGGATCAAACACCCTAAACACAAGTGAGTTGGACTCTGGCAGGGGATGAGCATTGATGATGGGCCAAAAGGGCTAGTTATTTTTAAGAGGATCAGTGCAGGCAACTAGGCAATGCCACCATTTTCCACGGGGAAGACGGGGGGGGGGGTCCTTGAGGTCGATATTTCACTCCTGAGGGTAAGCAAGGATGCATCTTCATACCTGTACCTATGCTGTTCACCTGAGTGCTGCTTTGGTCTCTGCATAAGTGATTACTGAATGACACTGGAAATGTTCCTGCAAAGAAGGGAGGAAGAAAGCAGCTCGGCAAAGGGACCTTTGGCAGACAGTCAGCAAACGCTTCCAGGCAAGTATCCTGAAGATGGTACCGGAGGATTCCTGTGAAATCTTGGTGCATCAACACACTGTTCTGCTAGCTGCACAGGAGAATGGGGAGCGCAAACACCACTAGTCTTGAAGAAAGAGTTACTCACCTTGTGCAGTAACGGTTGTTCTTCGAGATGTGTCCCCGTGGGTGCTCCACTCTGGGTGCTGGTGCGTCCTCGCGCCGGCGACCGGAGACTTTTCTAGCTGTTTCTGCCGCGGCGCGCAGGCGCCGTGGCGCCCTCTAGTGTTGTTCGACTGAAGGGCGCCTGCGCGCGCGCGGCTCCTCCGTTCCTTCTCTACCCACCAGAGCATCAGGCTCCAAGCAGGGGAAGGAGGGAGGGTAGTGGAGCACCCACGGGGACACATCTCGAAGAACAACCGTTACTGCACAAGGTGAGTAACTCTTTCTTCTCCTTCGAGTGGTCCCCGTGGGTGCTCCACTCTGGGTGACTACACAGCAGTTGTCGGCTCGCGGAGGTGGGTTTGGAGCCGTGTGGTAGTAACTGTAGACAGCACTGCTTGCCCAACCGCCATAGAAGATGCTATCGAGGTGGAGAGAGCATAGTGTTGTGCAAAGGAATGGTCGGATGACCAGGTAGCGGCGTTGCAAATGTCTTGTAATGGTACATTATGGAGAAAAGCGGTCGTGGCAGCCACTGCTCTAGTGGAATGAGCTGTGATAAGTCCAGGTAAATCTTTGTTATATAAAGTATAAGAGGTCTTGATGCAGGATGTAATCCATTTAGAGATTCTTTGAGATGAGACTGCTTGTCCCTTAGATCTGTCCGCGTATGAGATGAAGAGTCTAGGCGAGGCCCGCCATGGTCTCGTGCGATCTATGTAAAACGCCAAAGCTCGGCGGACGTCGAGAGTGTGCCACACGGCGTGGGACGGTTCAGTGTGTGGTTTAGGAAAAAATGCAGGTAAGTGTATGGGTTCATTCACGTGGAAGGGAGAGAGTACTTTGGGTAGGAACTTAGGGTGGGGTCTAAGTACCACCCTGTCCTGTAAAAACACGGTATATGGGGGGTCAGCCATCAGAGCTGCAAGCTCACTCACCCTCCTACTGGAGGTGATGGCGACTAGGAAAGCCACCTTCATCGACAAATGAGAGAACGAGCAGGTTGCTATCGGCTCGAACGGGGGTTTTGTGAGGCTTTTGAGGACATGGTTGAGGTCCCAAATGGGGACTGGCGGACGAACCGGAGGAAAGGTGTTCTGCAGGCCTTTGAAGAAGCGCTTGGTTATTGGGTCAGCGAGGAAAGAAGAGCTTGGAGGGTGATGGTGGAAAGCTGCTATGGCTGCGGCATGGACCTTAATAGTACTAAGTGCTAGACCGGAATGTTTCAGAGAGAGTAAGTAGTCCAATAAGTCATGTATTGGAGCAAGGTGTGGTGGGTCTGCATGAGTCTGAGCGTACCATAGGGAAAAGCGCGTCCACTTGTAGCGGTAGGTCTTCCTAGTAGAGCGTCTGCGACTATTAATTAATATGCGTCTTACTTGTTCTGAGCAGGCAGTTTCGGCATCATGGAGCCATGAAGGAGCCAAGCGTGGAGCTTCAGTCTGGTGATGTCCGGGTGAAGGGTTTGACCGTGATCTTGTGAGAGGAGGTCGCAGCGTGGAGGGAAGGGATACGGTTCTGCTATCATCATTTTGAGGAGGTAAGGATACCATGTTCGTCTGGGCCAAGCAGGTGCCACCAAAATCACGCGTGCCTGACTCAATCTGATCTTGTCTAGGACTCTGTGCAGAAGTGGGAGGGGAGGAAAGGCGTAGAGGAGGGAGGCGTTCCATGCGATGGAAAGGGCGTCTCCGAGGGAATTCCTGCCCAGGGCTCCCCTGGAGCAGTAGAGGTGGCACTTGCGATTGTACTTTGTAGCGAAAAGGTCCACTTCTGGATGGCCCCAAAGACGGAAGATCGGTGTGAGGGCGCGTTTGTCGATCTCCCACTCGTGCTGGTCCATGAATGTGCGACTTAAGGTGTCTGCTGTGACATTGAGTATTCCGGGAAGGTATACTGCAGAGGGGGTGACCCCATGGGATAGGCACCAGGTCCAAAATTTGGTGGCTTCCGAGCATAGAGAAGGGGAGCGAGCGCCACCCTGACGGTTGATGTAATACATGCATGTGGTATTGTCCGTCATAATGGTGATGGTCTTGTGAGCTATGTGCTGAGTGAAATGCTGGCATGCGTATCTGACTGCCCGTAGCTCGAGAATGTTGATGTGGAGTGCTTGCTCTACGAATGACCATTTGCCTTGGGCTGTGATGGTTCCCAGATGAGCCCCCCATCCCATGAGTGATGCGTCTGTTATGAGTGTTAGAGTAGACGCTGGACGTTGAAAGGGGACACCGTGTAGCATGTTTCGAGGGGTTGTCCACCAGAGCATGGAATTGACAACGCGAGGTGGGATCGCAACATGCTTGCTCATTTGGTCTCTGAAAGGTTTGTATACCGTAGCGAGCCAGGACTGAAGGGGCCTCATGTGGAGTCTGGCGAGATTGACGACGTAAGTCGTAGAGGCCATGTGCCCTAGGATTTTGAGGCAATGGCGGATCGTGACAGTAGGTGCCGCCTGTGTTGCTCTGACAAGGTCGCATATCGTTGCGAACCTGTGATCGGGAAGAGTGGCCCTTGCTGTGATTGTATCGAGGAGGGCGCCTATGAATTCCAGTTTCTGTGTGGGACGCAAAGTGGATTTTGCGTAATTTATGTGGAACCCGAGACTGAGTAGGAGGTCTATTGTGGTGTCTGTCATGGCCTTTGCTTCTTGGAAAGACGCAGCTTTTATGAGGCAATCGTCCAGGTATGGAAATATTATGATGCCTTGGCGTCGGAGAAAGGCCATTACGACTGATAGGGTCTTGGAGAATACCCTGGGAGCCGTAGAAAGGCCAAACGGGAGTACTCTGTATTGGTAATGTTGGGTACCCACTATAAATCGTAGAAAGCGTCTGTGAGCAGGATGAATTGTAATATGGAAGTACGCGTCTTGAAGGTCGAGAGCCGAAAGCCAATCGTGTTGGTCGAGAGAGGGAATGATAGTTGAAAGGGTAACCATCTTGAAACGGTGGTATGCGATGTATTTGTTGAGGCGCCTGAGATCTAAAATGGGACGCCAGCCTCCTGTCTTCTTCTGGGTTAGGAAGTACGTCGAGTAGAATCCCCGGCCGCGGAATTGTGTTGGTACGTGTTCTACTGCGCCCAGTTGAATGAGGCGTGAGACTTCCTGTAGGAGTGCGGTTTCGTGAGAGGGGTCCCTGAAAGAGGGAAGGGTAGGAGGGTGGTTGGGCGGGGTAGAGGTAAAGGGGATGACGTAGCCAGACTGGACTAGATTCAAAACCCACTTGTCCGAGGTAATGAGGGACCATTGGTGGAAAAAGGCTCGGAGGGGGTAGTGAAATTGTAGGGTAGCTATCGGGAGGGTCGACGGATTGGCCTCCTGGCTCTCGACCAGGCCTTCAAACCTGCTGCTTGCCAGCCGGGGGATGAGGTGTGGCATGTTGCTGTTGACGCTGAGGTCTACGGTGAAGTGGTCTTTGTTTACGGAAATCGTATTTGGGCTGTTGACGGAATGGTTCCCTGGGCCGTTGGTAAGGCTGATATCTATTCCTTCTAAAAGGAGGAGTGTACATTCCTAGAGTTCTAAGGGTTGTACGGGAGTCCTTCATAGAATGTAGCACCTCATCAGTCTTGGATGCAAATAAATTGGTGCGATCAAAGGGTAAATCCTCGACCTTTTGTTGAAGGTCCCTAGGGACACCAGAAGGTTGTAGCCATGACATTCGGCGTAGGACTATTGCGGAGGCTGTAATTCGAGCCGCAGTGTCTGCCACGTCCATGGCTGACTGTAAAGCTGTGCGTGAAATGGCCAGGCCCTCCTGCATAATGCTACGGAGGGTTGGGCGTTTATGCTCCGGGAGATGTTGAAGAAGGTCCTGGAGCTTCGCGTAATTGGCATTATCATAGTCTGCCAGCATAGCGGTATAATTGGCCGCTCTAAGGAGTAGTGTGGAAGAAGAATAGACCTTTCGGCCCATAATGTCCACCTTTTTGTGATCCCTGTCTTGTGGGGTTGATCTTAAATTAGGCTGTTTACCCTTGTGTCGGACCGAATCTACTACCAGGGAGTTAGGGGGTGGATGGGTGAACAGAAAGTCCATATCCTTGGGAGCGATAAAATATTTGCGGTCTACTCTCTTGTTTGTTGGTGTAATGGACGCTGGCGTTTGCCAAATGTTGTTGGCTGGGTCCATAATAGCCTCATCCATCGGGATGGCGATTCTGGTAGCTGTTGGGGGTTGAAGTGAGCGGAGAAGTCGATATTGTTTGACCTGGACCTCCTGAAGATCTTTTTCTTGAGCTAGTGCAACTCGTTTAAAGAGCTCTTGAAACTTTTTAGTGTCATCTCCCGACGGTGGGGCATCAGTGGTGACCGCTTCGTCTGGGGAGGAAGAGGAGTTATGCATCGGAGATCTGGTCTCGCCGTCAGAAAGTGAATCATGGCCATCTGAAGGAGCAGGAGAGTTTGGCTCTGTAGCTGATGTGGTAGCAGGAGGAGAGGCTGGAGGTGGCCTAGAGACTGTAGATGAGGGTCGGTGGTGAGACCTCTTTGGGTGTGGACTCCACGGTTGCCATTGTGTGGCGTATGGTGGTGGTGGATATGGATATTGGTGTGGATACCATTGGTGCGGGGGGGGAGGGTATGCGTACTGAACCGCAGGCATTTGCCAGGATGGAAGTCTTTGAGACGGGCTGGAATGTTGTGACGAGAATCTGCTTCTAGGTTCGGTTCCGATGCCACTAGCTGAAGAATGGTGTGATCTGGTAGAATGGATGGAGGAAGTCGGGGATGGCGGTGCCGACGAGGTGTGACTCCGCACCGGGGATCGGTACCGACTTCGGCTGTGAGAGGGTGCCGAGCGGTGCGGTTTCGGCGGTGATGTCGGTGCCGACGTACCTCTCTGCACCGAGGTTTTAGTGGATAGGCTTTCGGTGCGGGCTTTCTTCGGTGCAGGGCCCGGTGCCGTTAGGTGTTGTTTCGGTACCGAGCGCTCCATAGACGGTGCCGTCGGAGCCGATGACGGCTTAGGTGCCGAGGCGGCCGGTGCCGTTGCCTTTTGATTCGGCTCAGAATGAGCTCTCTTATGCGGTGCCTGCGTCTTAGACCGCGGCGTACCGGAGGTTCCCGGCATGTCCACAGTGCTCACCGGCGATCCTGAGGACATAGCTGAGGCCGGAGGGAGAGCAGATTTTGGTGTCGCCGAGGAAGAATGGGTAGGAGGCTGATCTTTCTCCATACCCTTAGCTTGCTGAGGCGAGTCGTCTGAGGAGGGACGGAGCGACTTCTCGTATAAGAGAGTCGTGAGTCTGTTGGCTCTGTCACGTCGCGCTCTGGCTGTTAGCTTAGAGCAGTGCTGGCACTTCTGCGTCTGGTGTGCCTCCCCCAGACACTTAATGCACGCAGAGTGTCCGTCGGACGCCGGCATGGCGTCCCGACATGATTCGCAGCGCTTAAAGCCCGGCGAGCCGGGCATGAAGGGCTGGGGAACAAGCGGCGAACCGCAACGGGGGAAAAACTTTTTTTTTTTTTTTTTTTTTTTTTTTTTAAGTTTAACTGGTTAGGGGGGGTCTAAGAACTTGGATAATGAGGAAAGAGGGGGGTAAAAACGATAATTTTTAACTGTTTTCCTCTGACAGATTTGGCAGAGAGAGAGCTCCGTCTGCTGCCGAGGACGGTAGAGAAGGAACTGAGGAGCCGCGCGCGCGCAGGCGCCCTTCAGTCGAACAACACTAGAGGGCGCCACGGCGCCTGCGCGCCGCGGCAGAAACAGCTAGAAAAGTCTCCGGTCGCCGGCGCGAGGACGCACCAGCACCCAGAGTGGAGCACCCACGGGGACCACTCGAAGGAGAACTCTGCTATCCCTTCACCCACTTCTAAATATTCAGAACGAAGGACCTCATAGAATCAAGCTGCATCAACTCAAAAAGATCACTTACCAAAGCCTGCATTGTGCACATCAGAGAGAGACTGCTAGAACTGGTGTGACCTCTCCAGAGTGAGAAAGAGGTCTTAACTCACCTCACCACCAGATGACCCTGCAGTGTGCTCCACATCATACTCCCACTCAACCTCCTCGTCCTCTATTTCATCCGTAGGGCTATATGCATGCTCTGCTACCTCCAGCCCTGCTGACATATTCATGAGTCTCTTGGCAGTGAGATGACCATTTAAGATGGCAACCAGCTCCTTATAGAAAGGCAGGGTCTTTTGATGCAGCACCAGAGTGATAGTTTGCCTCCCTTCCCTTCTGGTACGCCTGTCTCAGCTCCTTTACCTGTGCACAACACTGCTGCATGTCCTATTCGTGACCATTATCCAACAAGCCATGAGAAATCTGCCTATAGGTATTGAAGTTCCGATGGATGGAGTGGAGGTGGGACTGTATAGCCTCTGCTCCTTCACAGTGCCAGCAGATCCAACAACTCAGGAGCAGTATATTAAAGGAGAAACTCCACTCCTATGCTACACAATTTAAAGGAGAAATTACCACTCCTATGCTACACAATACACAAAACACAGAGGCACTTGAGCAGTCAGCCCCCTGAGGGTAGTAATGACAGGGAGTTGTCATGTTACAGGCCTTTTACTTTAGGAATTCAATTCTCAGTCTGATATACCCTGAATTAAAAGTCTCAAAGGGGTAGCCGTGTTAGTCTGTAACGTAAAAAAAAAAAAAAAAAAAGTGGTCCTGCAGCACCTTAGGCTATGTCTACACTACTAGGTTATTTTGAAATAAGTTATTTAAAAATAAATAATAACTCCTGAAATAACTATTTTGAAATAAACTTATTCCTCTTCACAAGCAGGAGTTATTATTTCAAAGTAACAAGCCCATTATTTCAAAATAACAGGTTTGGTACTGTGGACGCTCAGCTTGTTATTTCAAAATAAGGGGGGTTCTTTCGAAATAACTGCCCAGTGTAGGCATGCCTGAGAGACTATCAACAAATTTTTATATAGTATCATGAGCTTTCATGGGCACAACCCACTTCTTCAATTAGTTCACCTTCAGAAAATGCTGCAAAGCACATGCTCAAACTTATAACCAGCTGGGCACACTACATATTCATGTTCAATTTGTTTTCTATTATTTCTTGGGGCATGTCAAGATTAGTACTGCTTTCCATGTCTCTACATACGATGGATATCCATCCATGTGTTAGATATCCCCCCCTTTAAGTTAGCAGTCTTCATTTTCCAAGGCTGTTTCATTTGTTGTTTTCATCATATTTCTAATCTCTGTGTTTTCTTATTATATATAACGGTCCTCTCCAGTTTTTGCAATTCATCACAGCTTAGTTTACTGCATTTTCTGGGTTATTAAAGATATTTAATAAATCCCCAATCCAGGAAAATATCCTTATTCGGGACAGCACATAAGCATAATCACCTGTTTATAAGTACACATGTATTTACGTGCTATCATGAATTACGTTCTGGGACATGTCCTGACACTGAGCCATGTGGTACCCCATGAGACATCTCTCCAAAATATGGTATAAATCCAGTTACTATGTTTAGTTTATGTTCTCTCAGCTATTTTTTTTATGCACAGCCAGTGTTCATTTCAAGCCAATTTGAGTTATTTCTGAGAATAGTGCATCATTTGATAAAATCAAACTACAAATATCTAATATTCACCATTTTCCCTTTATCCAGCAAGACCACATTCACACAAAGATTTACTCACATGCTTAATTTTATACCTACAGGTATGACTAGTTTCACTGGGACAACTAAATGCAAGTAAAACTAAACACATGTATAAACTTTTGTAGGATTGAGGCTTAATTTTGTAATGGCAACCGAGTTTGCCTGGCAACATTTGTTTGTTTATAAGCATGCTGCTCTTTACTCATGGTGCTATTATCCTCTAAATATTTAGAAATACTCCCCCCTCCTCCTTACTATTTGATTTATTATTTTACTAGAGGTACAAATCAGGTGCTTTCCAGATGGCATCTGCCGGGATCATTCTCCTTTCCTTTTTTTGAAAACTGGCATTATATTTGGCTTTCTGCAGCCATCTGGCACCTGCAACGTTTCCCAAGACTTTTAAAAAATATTGGTCCATTTTACATAGGTTAGCTTTTTAACTCCCTTAATGCTATAAAATGCACATCATCTTAACTTGGGGCTAGATTCTGCCACCTGAGCTAGGCCATATCTTCACTAAAAAGAAGGTCAACTCTGCCGCTGCCATTGATCTTCCAAAGTTTGATTTAGTGAGTCTAGTTAAGACCCACTAAATCAAATTCAGAGTGTGCCCCAATTGGTGGCCAGTGCTCCTGCAAGGACTAAGGGAAGCCGATGGGAGAATTTCCTTCTGTCAGCCACCCACTGAGGGGACAATGAGGAAACTCAAAACAAGGTTCATCAACTCCAGCTACATAATGAACATAGCTGGAATTGCATATCTTGATTTGACCTTCCCCTTTAGTGTAGGCCTGGCCTCGCTGAGAGCAGTTTCTTACTACACAAATACAGAAGTTTCCTTGTTTTAAGAATTGAGGATATGATGGATTTATAAGCTCCAAACATTCATAAAAGTGAAGATCTCAAAATTACAGTTGCTGCAGTGCACAAGTTGCTGTATGGTGCACTGCACGGCTTCCTTCTTGTCCTTCAAACCATCACAAAGTGATTTCCAATGCACAGAAGGCATTGGAATGTGACGGGATGTCGACTTGTTCTTCATCAACATCTCTTTCGTTATGTGATTTATTTTTTCTGTTACAAAAAATGGTTTGTAAAACTGATTCAAAAAACTAGTTCATAAAGTTAAAGTTCTTCCGAGGTCACACTGACCTCTGGCTGGCTCCAGATACACATGTACAGATACATTCAATTATTCTTTATTTGCTTTTTATCAATATCTCTTTATATCTGGTCTCTCATTTTCTAGTTTTCCAAACTTTTTTCATTTATTCTATTTGTTGAAGGCTGATTTTTAAAAGAAGTTCAGTATCTTAGCTATTTTAATCTGGGATAACCAGCACAACTCTCATTTGCATGTAAAGTATGGTCAATGTGAATTGATCAAAACCAAATTAACAGCAATTGGTTCCAATATTTTTCCTGTTTACACATTAGCTTGCTACCTTTAACATATAGATATATTGAATTCAGCTTAGCAACCTGAGCATGAATGCTTTGGCCTTTAAAGAGAAACTTATCTGTAATTAAAATCATGCACAAGTTTTAGTGAGAGACTGTTTACTACCTAGAAAGAAAGCTGATTTAAAAAATGAATAGATTTCAGAACAGTGGTTGATTCACTTAATTCCTAATTAAATCCCATAAAATTTGCTGTGTGGGTGGGTGGGGGAGGAGGGGGTAGAAGATGGGGGGGAGTTATTTTACCAAGGATCAGATCATATAAATATTATATTTGGTTCTGGGTGGATTCTGGGAGGAAAAAAGACCCAAAATTGTATTGGATTCTTTCTTTAAAAAATACCATAGCAAACTGATAAGTTAGCACAGGTGTAGTCATTACAGTGGAATTTTTTGCAAAAATTACATAGTTCTTTCCATATGTACTTGCAAATATGTGACAAATCATTTGGTTCAGTATTTAGATGACAACTAATAAGGATTTTAAAATGAAAACCAAGGAACATATATGGCAGTTGTTATAAGGAAATTATTTATACTATGGTGTGCAGTGAATTTCTTATGATAACTTAGAATGGTAATTGCTATGGCTTCACTACACTGTTTAATTGCTGCAGTACATTGATATATATACCAACGAAGACAATGCAATAGCTGTTGTGGTTATATAATAGTATTTGCATAATCTAGATTGTAGTTTATTCTTATAGCAGATAATGTAGAATATACAGGAATTAAATAGTTTCTTACCATATTGATTGCAATTAAGAACACAAATATGAATACAAAGATAAGGCTTTTCTCTAGGTGTATATCACAGAACATTCACAAAATTAAAGTTTATGTCACTACTGTGCTTGTGCTTCTAGGAAAGTAATTATGGAAACAGAGCTGATGAGATTTCCTAGGGAAGAGGTATAAAACAGATAGCTGAATTATTTTAAAAGAATCTGCATTTTTAGGGACAAATGTTGCTCACAGGTACTGTCCAACTGCTACAAATCAAGGCAGTTGCTTTGGCATAACTAGCAACAGGATTCATCCCTCAGATATTAATTTATTAACACAGCAGCCAACCACATCCCCTCCTTTGTGGTCTCATTCACCCTCACAATCTACACTGGATGAGACTAGTTAGTACTACATAGGAGATCTCTAAAGAAAGTCAAGGGTGCTGTGGGAAGTGATTTTAACAATTCACTAAATTGCACGGTTCTTCCTGAGCCAGTTTTGAATAAAGCTGGTTATAAAAATGGCCATCAAAATGTTTTTCAATGGAATTAGCTTTTGACAGAAGTGACTTTTCATGGAAGGATTTCCATTTTTGTTGAAAAAAATTTAGGTTTCCATAAAAAAAAAACCCTAGCCCCCTGAAAACAAAACAAACAAACAACCCAGAGGCTCCTGATCTCAGTCAGTGAAGTGACTCTCCCAAGAGCAGATCACTGGCTGAATCAGGAACAGAGTCCAGGTCTCCCATTCTAAAATCTACCCACTGGGCCATACAAGAGAACATGATTGCAGGCTGGAGTAAGAGCTTCTATCAGCATGGATTCCGAATGATTACATTACTCATGAATAGTGATGTAATCATTACAAATGAGTGCCGGAATATGTCATACCCGTTACACACCATCAGCTATTATGCCAATGCCAGATACATTACAGAAAACACTAGCCACACAGAATCCAAACTAGTCAGCCATTCTCCCTCTAGTAACACTCCCAACTGCAAACTGAACTGCAGGTGCCCAGTTCCTCTGAAAAAACAAACCACTTCTACATTCCCAGAAAAAGAACGTATATAAAAGTAGAACTGACATGAGGACTGGGCCTTGCTCCTCCACAACTGAATACCTGGAAACACACCTGGAGTACAAAGACTTTGAACTGGGGAGGTTGGTCCCGGTCTGGAAGGCAGTTCCAGTCTGTGTTCTGGAGATCGGTGACCTCTTTGTACCATCTACCAGAGTGAGACATTGCTTGATTCAAATCCTGTTGAGTTCATAGAACAAAGATGACAAATTTACTTTTATTTCTTAGGTAACCAGATTTATAATGACTTAAAATCTATCTTTCTGTAGTTAATAAATTGTTTCATATTTAATTTTAAAACAATTTGTATTTTGTTGACGTGCCTGGGACATCTCAGCTCAGAGTGTGGATTTCTCCACATCAAGGGATGGGGGCTAATTGGATAATGAACTTACACTGGTGAGGCTTCTGGGGTGCAAGACTGGGGAACTGACTGGAACCTTTTTATTGTTGGTCCATGCATGGCTGGGGAAGGCATTCATTTAACTCAACTGGGTGTGTCCTTTCCTCTAAATGTGTCATACCTGCCAAATATTTGTAGCTTGCCAACAGCATCACAGAGTGAGAGGGATATCCCAGGCTGGTGGGACAGAGGGCTCAGTGATCCAAGTTGCACCCCAGCAACTCCATCACTCATACCTAACTATGGATTTCATTGGCCAAAGTTAGGCACCTAATTTTGCAAATTTGGATTTGAGTTCAAGAGTTATATGCCTACATGAGAGGCACCCCTAAGTAAATGAGTAGCTACATGTATTACCAGTGTCCTTTTGCTCTGGGAACAAGGTGAAAGGCTTAGGAAATGCTTGTCAATGAAGTGGGTCCTGCTGAATACTTTGAGGAGCACGCAGAAATCACTAGCATCACTCAGTTTCTGAAGGAAAAATACCAGCAATAGGAAACTAAGCAGACCATTGTGAATAATATTTTTAAATCCCTTTTCTGTGAATATTTTCTCAAATAAAAGGAATGAGGAGTGTGCTTTGCTAGGACTGATGGAGTGCAGCTGTTCATCACGTGGTGTTTATCTGAATAAGCACAAATATCTGCAAACCGAAGTGTCACAAGTTTTACCCCAGACCATCTGAAATTTTGTACTTGGATTTAATGATTCATTTTCCTTTGGTTTAAAACCAGTCAGCCTATCAAGGACTGGACACAACACCATATAACATATTACCAATCACACACAATGAATACTGACTTGTCAAAGCAAATAACCCAGAGGCTGAAAAGTATTTGGTGGATACTTAATAGTTGTCATTAAATTCACTAGCTGAGAAAGTCACTAAATTCAGACTGGATAGTGTTTGAAATGAATAGTTTGGCTTGCTCGAATGACAAGATACTGAAGAAATTTCTTAAGGATACTCATCATAAAAGAGTAGATCCTGCTTCAATTTGTAGACTTGAGTAGTGTCAAGAAACGACTGATGGCAGGGGGCATTGGTGGACGACAAATGTAGCAAGCAATCAGTGTGATTGTTTGTGATCATGACATTTTACAAACGCTACTTCTCTGTCATTTTCTAAAATATTGTTTTCAAGGGTTGTGACAGAGCTAACAAACAAAACAAAACCCCCAAGTCCCAGGAAATGTCACCTTGTCTCTCTGGACAATCCAGATTGAACATCTGAGAAAAAACACTTGGTTCTTAGCTCTGATTACATACCTGCAAAAATTAGAATGAGATGTTGAGAAGTAATTGAAGTAATCAAACCACTGGATTCTTCTCACAGTATCTTAGAGCATACTAGCTATGTGCTTTAAGCTGCGTGGCGCAATGTTGGCTTCTTAGAACAGGGGACTGATGGATTTTCTACCTGACACTTCTACGGACAATCTCTGTCTTTAAACTCCAGATCCCAGCTTGTGAGATAAATTAGCATTATTATCCCCACTTTCCAACTGGGTCAGTGATTATCTCCAAGAACTTTTTATAAAAGCTGAGGTCAATTAATAAGTTTTCATGACATTTTTCTTATTTTTAAGATAAAACAGATTTCTTTTAATCAAAGGAACATTTTCATGCAACATTTGCAATCCAAACATTGTGGAAGCATTGAACTTGTGGACAAACAAGCGGAAGTGAAATTGGCTTAATTATTCTGTCACCGTGACAAGATTACCATCCTCTAAGTCACCCTGGCCCATGACCTGGGTGACATCTTTTCT
Source organism: Pelodiscus sinensis (assembly GCF_052426305.1). Lineage (NCBI taxonomy): Eukaryota > Metazoa > Chordata > Testudines > Trionychidae > Pelodiscus > Pelodiscus sinensis. Next base: position 16,047,034 of record NC_143055.1, on the reverse strand, counting down.
CTAGCCCTTTCACTAGATCCTCCACTTCAAGCAATTTCTAAAAATTGTCACTCTTCTTCCACAACACCTGTTAACTCCAGCTCTTCCTCTCCATCCACTCACCCAAAACTCTTCTCCAAGCCGTCATCATCTCACATCTTGATGACTGCAAACTTTTCTTTGCTGGTCTTTACTACTGCTGGTCTCCGATCTATTTAGATTGCTGCAATGATCATGTTTTCAGCCCATGTCTCTGACCCCACCACCCTTGAGTACTGCCACTGGCTCCCTCTTCACCTCTGCATCAAAACACGGGCCTCTTGTCTTTACCTTTCAGGCCCTTCATAACTTAGCCCTGCTCTACCTATCTTTGGTAGTAACCTACTGCAGCATTGACCTTTGCCCCACCAGCATTCCCAGCGTTTACTGTCCACGAGTCGGCTTCTCTCAAACATTACCATGTTTCTCCCACAAGAGAAAATACACTGATAAAATTCCAAACAGCCCCTACTTTATCTCCATTCAAATCCTGGGAGTTTCTTATCCTCATGGCTGCAAAAAATGGTAAAAAAATGAAACAATAAATTAAGCTAAACAAACAAATAGTAGGCACTGTTTGCCCAACTGAGTCTGGTATGTAAGTTAGTGCTATCTATGGAGGCTCAGAAGTTGAAAGGGGTCAAAGAGACTGAGGCATCCAGTTCCCACTTGCATACAATGGAAGAGGCATGCTTAACTCCTCGGTCTTGTCTACACTAGCAGTGCTTTGTTGGTATCACTATACCAGCGTATGTCTTAGTGTGGACACGATTTATATCAACAAAAGTGTGCTTCTCGGGTATAGCTCGTTCCACTGTCTCAATAAGGATCAAGCTGTACTTGTGACGTTTTGCTAGAGTGAACCCTGCTCAGAATGGCACACTGTCCCCCTCTAGTAGTGGCTAGGCCAAGTAGAGATTGATGAGCACCTACAGCCTCTGTTCACAGAGATGTGACTTTTAGCTCAGGCAGTAGTGGCTCATGCCTTATGCCCAAGAGGTCCCAGGTTTGAACTCCAATGATGACAACCATGTCAGCATTAAACCAATATAAATGCATCTAAAAGAGGGGCTTCTGTGGGCAAAGTTAAATCTGTTAGGGAAACACCCTCTTCACATCTCTGACCAACAGAGCTCTTGAGGCAGTAGTCGAGGGTAGACAGCTTTAAAAATCCCAGCATTAGGCTTCTATAATTTACAATGTGCAGGCATACTTTCATAGATCCAGAAGAGTTCCATGGATTTTAGAGAGACCTCATAGGCGCATTACAGTCTGCCTGTGTGTCTTGAGTTTGCTTTTGCTTGTATTCTCATTGTGATCAAGACCGGTGTTGCAACCTGCCTCTACCCCCATGGAACTAGTAACACAGAAATGGCATTTTAAAAAAATTATTACTATGAAAAATGGGTTATGCACTAAGATATCATGGTAAAGGGAGTTAACGTAGCCCGGTGGGGAGGGGGTCTATACTGTAGTAATGTCAGTAAATATATATGGGGAACTGATACAAGCTATGCCAGTAAAAGCACTCATTTACCAGTATAAGCTACCTTAGGCAGGATTGCCAATGTTTTTACATTTGCATAGCTTGACTGCCAATCCCTTCTAGTTGAGACACAACTTATATGTAGCGATACCAAACAAACCACCTCGAATGTCGAGTAGGCCAAAGCGAGAGAGAGTGATCCTCTGTTGGAAAAGCACTGGCAGTGAAGCTTCTATTGGCACCAGCTCAGTCAAAGTAATGGAGGGTCTGACACACAGAACTACTCAGTGATTGTCTCATTCCCAAGTTATAACTTGGAACAGGAGACATTTTAAAACCTTTAAAAAACTGACATTTCCAAGTGGTCGGAGATTCTTCTTGTGTTACGAACAGAGACCACATCAGACGTACACTTTAAAAAAACCCTCAGGTCACAGATTGATACTTTATTATATCTGTCTTCTCAGACAGGTTTTTATCCTTGGCAGCTGTTGTAGGGTAAATTAGCTAATATATTTTCACAGCTTCCGCAGAAACTTTTGTTTAAAGAGGTAAAACTGGATTTTGTAAACTAACTATTTCTAGTGCATTTTGGGGGCAATTTATTTTTTTTGAATAGCAGCTATGGGCATACTCTAGACTCAGTCTATGATTGACAATAGTTGATGCAGTCATAAAATTCACTGTACAAGGATAAATACAATAGCAAATTTTATTCCCGGGAATGTCAAATGCACCCATAACTTCATGTAATTAGGGAGCCAGAGGAAAAAATTGAATAAAAAAAGTAAAATTAGGATAAGAAAAAGGGAAGAGAAAGTTGGGAAGTTAGCAGGATATGGGTACATCTGCTGCTGCTCTTGGCCAAACCGAAGAATTGTGTAGGTGAGTGAAGACATAAGATTACCAACATCTTTTGAACTTCAGAAAAAAAACCTCAAATTTGCTTCAATTTATGTTCTGGAAAAAGGCTTGGGTTGGATCCTATTTCCTCAGGTCATCCTGAGTAAAGACAGAGGACTAAATTCTGCTCTCAGATATACTGCCATGAATCTGGTGTACTGCCACTAATTCCTGGAATTACTCCAGCATTACATCAATGTAAATAACAAATAGAATGTTGATTATAGGTTAGGCCTCCTTGGTCTGGCATCCTTGCAGCATGACTGGTCTCATATAAGTGATTTTGCCAGACCAGGGGAGGTCATTTCTGGCCCTCTGCCAACGCCCCCCCAGACGTAGCCTAGCCGCTGGCCAGAGCCTGCCCTTAACCCCCACTGGGTTGCCTGGTGAGCAAGGTGGACTGTCATCCATCTCTCCGCCACCGCTGGGCAACCCAGCTGGCCATGCTCGGCTCCCCCCCACCGCCCCTGGCAGCCCAGCTAGGGCATGCCAGGATCCCATCCTACCCACTGGCAGCCCAGTTGGGGCAAGCCAGGCTCCCAGGTACCAGCCCTCAAGTCCAGTGGGACTCTCTTCTCCTGGAACACCCATCGTCCAGCCGGACCAGAGAGTCCTGGTTTAGAGAGGTTCGACCTGTATCTTCTATGTTGACTAGGAAGTTCCACACAATTTGTACATACATATCCCCAGAGAACTCCCTGTTTAACTAGAGTAAGTATTGCAAAACACCACATAGGCATATTCACTTGAATTCTGAATTGCTGCTTGGCACAACCACATTTTTGTTGTCTATTAACATTAATAGCTTAGGGGTTTTATTATTAGTTCACACAGTTATTTGAGGAAATAGCCATTTGCCATATCTTAACTACAAAGTTATTTGCACACAAATGCAGGTATGTAGTATTCACAAGGGAAGTTCTCACTCATTGGCATCTAGTTAGGGACCAGAAATAATATCATGTAACTTAGTTGGCCCATCATACGACACAAATAGCAAGTACAGAAGAAAGAACAGCAGAAAAGGAAGTCAAAGTAAAAAGTAAAAGGGAAGGGAATGTGAGTGAACTAATAGGCTACCATATTTCTGCATGAAAGATATTTGTTAGATATTTACACATAATTCAGTGAATAGACAAGCAGCTAACATTATCAGATAAAATTATCACTGCCACCAGTTTGCCCATCTCTAAACACTGCAGTGACCTTGGGTGTCAGTCTGAAAATGGACCGTTGGGGTAAACAATTTCTCACATTCATGTCAAAATAAATAGTAACAATAATTTCTCTCATATTTGTTCAAAAAGATCCAGAGAAACTAGGTACTTGGAAAACTGTACAACACAGGGGTCACATCGGCTCCCACTGAAATGCAGCTACGTCAGAGATGTAAAGAGATGGCTACTTAGCAGCACGCAGGCACTTAGAACAGAAAGTGAAGAATCACCCAGATTGGAGCAACAGGGGCAATATAGACAGGTGCAATGTAATTACCCAAACATTTTCCCAGAAACTTTGGTCCTTTCATCCCCTCCACTAGCACAAATGGTTCGGAGTGTCCTTTAGTAGCTAAAAGTAATTTTGCATCTCATCTGAGAGATGATAAATATTTTCATGTCACCAGGGCAGCTGACTGCCTCTGTGGGCCCCTGGGCACCGTTCTGGAAGGGGCTGGGCTTTGGGCAGATGGGACAGCAGCAAGCCCCCTGCATCACCTGAAGCGCACCCAACACCCCAGCCCTCAGAGCTGCACAGAACACACGGTGCTCCAGCGGCAATTTAAAGGACCTAGGGCTCCATCCACTGCCCAGTAGCAGCAGTTGCAGCCAGGAGCCCCAGACACCTTTGAATCACTCGACCCTGGGACAACTGTCCCCTTTGCTCCGCCTCCCCCACGTTGGCGCGCCTGGAAAGTCCACTTTAGGCATGTTAGGAGAGCCATTTTCTAAGCTAAGTATACCCTAAAATGTGGAATGTGAATTTATCAGTCCTAGCTACTGAGCACCGAAGACTCTCTGACATATCATCCTCATCTCACTCTCTGTCAAGTTAGAAAGTGCTGTTGTCTCCATTTCACCTCTCTATATGGCCTGCATAGATTTTTACAAAGGCTTTTGACCTGGTCATCAAAAATGGCCTTTTCCAATGGACGGAAAGAATTGGCTGCTCTCCAGTTCTCCTCAGTCTGTTTCAAGCCTTCCATGATGACACGAAGTCTATAGCTCAGTATGATGGTGAGCAACCTGGCAGTTTTGAAATTTACAGTGGCCTCAAATAGAAGGATGTGTTTTGGCACCAGCACCCTTTGGTATATGCTTCTCACTGTGGCTTCATCATGTTTTCCCATCGAGCACTGGCAAGGTACATGTCCATATAAGATCAGATAGAAAATTCTAACATAGCTTTTTGCTCCTAGATGGGCACACTTAAAACTACCAGCTGATAGAGAGGACTTCTTTTTTCTGCTGATGCAATGTTCACCACAGGCACTGTAGAGGAGCTCAAAGCACTTTGCAATAGCTTTCTGATAGTTTGTGACAATGTTGGACACAAAAGGTGTTGACTGAACCAGAATTTTTAATAGCTGGCACTTCCTTAGAAGTTGTGGTGCATGTTCTGCCATCTAGAATTAACTGTGTTGAATAGCTTCTCTAGATGAAGAGCTGAATTCTTGCATTGAATGAAGTAACTGCCTACCTTTCCAGCCAACAGACCAAGCACAGCTGGGATAACTGGTAACTAGCACGAATCATGAAGCTACAGGTCTCGTAGATGTGTGTTTATAGCCCCATACTATATGTGGTGAGATCTGGACAACCTACAGTAGGCATAAGAGAAAACTGAACACGTCGCATACCCACTGTCTTCATTGTACTTTAAATTTCAAATGGGAAACCAAAGTTCCTGACAATGAAGTAATTGAAAAAGCACAGTTACTCAGTCTATTTCCTGTTCTCAAACACAGACATCTATGTTGTGTAGGTCATCTGCACCAGATGGATGATAGACACATTCCAAAGGATCTTCACACATGCCTATAGATCCTTCAAAACCACTGGGTGGACCGACGTTCAGGTTCAAGAATAAGAGAGGCTTAAATTTTCATCAACACCACTACAAACTTGAAAGATGCAGGCAACACTGAGACGTGTACTAGGAAGTCAAAAAGGTTGACTAGAGAAGAATGAGAAAGAGGAAAACACAGCAGGTCTCAAGAGCAAACAGTGCATCAGATTCATCCTCTGACCCCGTGCTTTATGCTTCCATTATCTGTGGCATTGACTGTCATTTGAAAATTGAATATTTTATCGACTTATAATGATGCAACATGATACCCTTTAACTGAACTGCTTTGTTGCTTACACCTTCATCTCTCAAGATGGATGAATGCCATCTCAGAGGTGGTGAAATGAGTCACAGGAACCTGCCTTTTTCTCATAGCTTCACTTTACTTTATATTATCAAAGTCTTTACTATTGCTGTCTAGGCCATAGCAGGACTTATATCAGGTCTGTGATACCTGGGTTTATGTTTCAGGCCCTGATTTTACTACATTTTCCTCTCCGGGATGAAAGAGAGGTTAGTTTTTCTAGATAATAGAAGCAGTCAACATCAAATATGAGTATATTCACACTTCGGGGAGGAGGGGTGGAGAAATCAACAGTTCTTTTGTTTTAACCTTTATTATGATCTTGACGCTTCAATCTCAAGCATTCTTAGTCTCCAAAATGAAAAGAGTAAATTGATATGTCACATAGCTAACAAAATGAGAAACATTATCAAGTGCAGGCTGTGTAACTAGACCACATTCAGTACAGAACTACAATTCATATTATTCCCACCTATTACCAGAGCATGAATATTTAAAATAATGATCCATTCCACAATCTGCATACTCATTTATAGTACCTTTATGTAAAACTTAAGGAATAAAAAATGTTCCATTTCCCCTTCAAATGTAACATTGTATTGGATAGTAGCACTGGTTATCTTGGCTTGAATACACTTAGGGTCATGTTCATTAAAAGGAAAAATGGACATTTATCTATTGGTCTTTGAGCATGAAAATGAGGCTAACACTGGGTCAAACATTTTGAATGAAATGCGATGCCTAATGAAGCTTCCTGAGTTTCACAATAAGCTCTAGCCAGGAATGTCTGAAATGTTCCCATATTTCATGTGGATTTAGGTAAATCCGCACTAAAGCTTCCAGCTGATCTAGGCTAGAGTATGGTTCCATTTAAAAAAATAGAATGGTTCCTCAGGGTTGTGATCCCAAATTAGGTAAAAGGTAGGGGCTTTTGCTGAATTTTCCCCTGTTTTGTTTAAAAAAAAACCCCAACAGTCTCAGTGCAAAACTCCAGGGATGTGCCGCACCCAAATGAAAATAAAAATAGTTGAGCATGAAATTCCTATGAAGCCATTATGTTTTGCACAACTCTAACCACAGCTTCATGGAAATCCACCTTTACTTTGTTATGCCCCCCCCTGTGCCCAATGACTTCTGTGATACAGAACCAAGCCCTTCCTGCTGCTTTGATTTTATATTTGACCCTTGTTTCTTCTCCAATACCATTTCTGTCCCCCACCACATTCATTAAACTCAACTATGACTTCCTCATTGCTAATTCTGAGACTGACTTTCTAGTCTCATCCTGCAATCTAGCAATGACTTCCAACACAGCAGAGCTCTCCTCTTCCAGAACTCTCCTTCTGGGGTTTCATACTGTGGGGCTCAATGTCTCACATGGCATCTTCCCTCTTCCCACTTGGATTCCTGTGGAGTTCTTGATTATATTTGCTGCTTTTTCCTTCTACAATGTCTGTGACATGGTTGAGGAGAAGACCCAATTCAGGGCAGGGTGGGAATGTCCAATTGGCACCCGTCAGTCTCACATTTCCCACCTTTATTCCCCTGTGTCTTTCACTTCACTCACCAAGGTCTATATAGCCCACCTCCCATAGTCCCTGGGGCAGAGTGACCCAATGGTCAGAGTCTCTACCTTGCCCCTGTTTGCTGGGCAACACAATTTCACAGTCCCATTCAACCACTCTCCCCTTCTTGTGGGATAGTGTGACACAATGTCCAGTCTATAGCTTGTCCGTATTCACGGGACAGTGTCAATGGCTCTGGACACCAAATCGCCTCCCCGCCCCGGCAGGGAGTGTATGTGTGATGCAACCCACCAAACACAGTCTATAGCTTGCTCCTGGTTACAGGACAGTACAGTGCAAGAGTCCCTTTTCAATAACTTGCTCCTGCTTGTGAGGTGATGCCATCCCCGCACAAGGGATGGGAGATAGGGGAAGAGTTTACATCCCCCTGCGGGGGAGCGGGGTCCAGACCCTCCCACTCCAGTGGACCCCAGCTCAGGGCCCTGTTAGTGGCTTTCCTGAGCCACTGAGTCAGAGGGAAATACTCTCAACACAACACGCTGGCTCTCCAGAGCTCACTGACTCACCTGGTAGCCATCATCGCCCCTGGGCTCTTCCTGCTTCAAATGTCTCTGCTCATGGATGGATCGCCAATTCTACTCCTCTGCCTGGGGTCTGACTGCTTCTGCTGGTGTCCAGAACCAGTGAGGTCTTTAGGGGTATGTGTCTAGACTACATGCCTCTGTCACCAGAGGCATGTAGATTAGGCTACCCGGCATAAGCAAAGAAGCGGGGATTTAAATAATCCCCACTTCATTAAAATAAACATGGTCGCCGCGCTGTGCCAACAATCAGCTGATCTGGCACAGCACGGTAGTCTAGACATAGATCAGTCGGCTGGGGAAGCCTTTGCCGACCGATCCTGTAAGCCTCGTTTGTAATGTCCAAATGATGATGCTGGTTTCTCCTTTTGTTTCCTTATTTTATGACTTCTTCTGTGCATGTTTTCTGCTTGTACTGTCTCCTTCAGCATGAAACACCTGCCTCTCTTCATGCAAATCCTTCCTTGACCCATTCATCTTCCTTGAAGCTTTTCAAGACTAGTAAAAGACTAAAGACCAATAAAAAAATACACCCTTCCTCACCTCTGAGTTAAGATTTTCCACTGGTCTTCCAGTATTTGTTTTGGAGCTGCCCTGTCTGACTAAAGTAATAGGGACTATATTTTCCTCTCTTTCCAGTACCCAGTGCGTGCGCATGCACACGCACACACACACACACACACACACACACACACACACGTGTTCAAATCCCAGGGATTTGCTATCTTTTGTTTCTATCTACATTGGTTTGCATCTTATGAGTCTGACTTCCATTTGAATGCTTCAGCTCAAAAATTCAAAGCAAAAACTCACTACATTCTGTTACTATGTCTTTTTACTAGGAACATGGGAAATTATCATCTGCCATACTGGACTGCACAGTGGTCTAGTCCAATATTCTGTTGCCTAGACAGACTGACATGAGCTGTTAAAATTAAAAAGTACAAGAAACCATACAAGGGTCTGTTATCCAATAATATGCCTTCAAGGAACATCTCTTCCTAGCCCCACTGGTTTGAGATTGCCATGAAACATGACAACTAATATTCCTTCGAATACTCTGGATTCTTTTCAATCCTTACTGTTATCACTGTGAGTGTTGGTGTTACACATAAATATTCACTCCTTAGCCTCACTTAAATGTTATCTCAATGAGCTCCACATGCTAATTTGTGTGTTGTGTAGAAAGTACTCTCATTTATCAGTTTTACATTTACTGCCTTTCAGTCTCAAGTAGCATGGCACCTTGATCTTGGATAGATGAACACAGCTACAAATACACTATAATTAAATAATAATGAGGTTTCTTTTGTTTTATAATGCTACTGGTCAAAATCCTTCCCCTTCCTATGTTTCAATATGAAACTAACTCAGACTAACCTGTGAATGGAAGCAGGTCTATGAATGTCAACTAAGCCTTTGAAAAATCTGAAAGGCCATTTTCACACAGTTTCACATAGCTCTGACTATGACAACCACAGCTAATTTAGTACACTGAAAAACAAAAGATTTCTTACTTTTGCTAAAAGTAAAAATGCCCAGAACAGCTCTTTACAGGAAAGTCACTAATCCTCAAAAAACAAAACACAGCACTAAATTATATTTTGTTCTTTAAATGATATTGACAAGTCTGTAAGTATGATCAATTTTTAAAGTTGGCACCAAAACAGCTTTCCCTTGTTTTCTTTATTTATTGCCAAGCATTTTATATGTTCCTGCTTACAACAGAGAAAACTGTAATCTAATTAAATCTAGAAGTCCCCCGATTTGAGGAGAATCTTTACCGTATTTAGATAATAATTTATTCTGAGTAGTGATCTTGCTGACACTTGATGCAATGAGGAGTGAGAATGTGCAAAGGAAGCCCTTCTGAACCATTTCAAGCAGCCTTTTAAGAAGCTATCCAACAAGGAAGATTAAACATTAGCTGATTACCGACAAGTAATTAACAATGTCAACGAAACACAGAAACTGAATTAATAATAATTATATCATCAACATGATGATCATCTTGTAGAGAATCCCAGGGAAGAGGAGAGGTTAATTACTCACTGCTAGCAGAACAGCACCAAGTCGACCGCAACCATGCCTCTGGATGGTGTTAACTGCCAGCCAGATAATTAATTAACATCATAATTGTAATGCAGGCAGCATGAAAATATTGAAATATTACACCATTTCCATTCTATTACCTATCCAAGACATTCTATAACTAAGAGCTAGGAGTACAAAGCTTTGTTGGGACCTGATTTCTTTCTGGCATGGCTGTGACTTCAACCTTTACCCATGTGTTATACCAATTTATATAATCTAGAGGCTTGAGCAAAGGCAAAGGAGCCAAGAATTCCTGGGTTTTAATCCTGGCTCTGACAGGGACTCCCTTTGTATTGAGGCCAAGAGTTTAGTAGGATTCAGAAAGAAATTAGACATTTTTGTGCAAGACAAGAATGCTTAGAGTTATAACAATACATATTTTATACATAAAGAAAGCAAACATAGTTTGTTCAGGGCTTAAACCAACTTCTAACTACTGATGGTTAGGAGGTTACTTTCCTTTTGGAACGAGTTCTCCTAAAACTATCTGCCTAAGGGTTTTCTTGAATCTTCCACATAGCTTGAATGTCTTCCTAAAAAAAAATAGATGATCCAGTTCAGTCACAAACTGATAGGCTTGAAGCTGGAATCCCAGATACAAATTCTGCAGCCAGTGTTACATAGAAGGTGAGATTAGATTACTACGATGGCCCCTAATATAAAGCACTCTCTCTTCAAATTCACTACTGTCCTGTCATGCTTACAGAGGAGAAAACACGACACAGTAAGAGTAATATGTTTTAAACCGTTTCTTTACATTCTGATCTAGCCCATTCATGTGCACCTGCCCCTTTGCACATGGCCACTCACTTCTTTGAAAATCCTAGATGCACTTACAGTTCCTGTAATGGGGTTGCATTTGCCTCTTGCAAGCGCACCCTGGGCAAGTGTGTGTGCTCTTATGGAGGCTGTTTGGAGTCACACACAGTCTGTGTGCAAAATAAAACTAACCTCTTCTGGGGTACAAATCTAACATGGCCTCCCTTGATGCCCTCTTTAATGTCTCTCAGTTTGTTCCCACTCTGGAATAGAGCGGTACCCCAAGAGCTTCCTTCCTGGAGACATTTTTACCCTCTCAGCCCCTTCTTGTTGCAGCCCTTTCGCTGGGTTACTATAGTCCAATTCCCACCCAACGGGGATGCCTCAAGATACAGGCCACTTTCCCCATTGGCTAAAAAGGAGTATGGAGGGGGACACAGTCCCACCCTCTATTCTGAGCCCCAGCCCAGGGATACTGTCTGTTCTACTGCTGCTCTAATTCCCTGGGCCACTTCTTCATGGCCCTGTGCTGTTTTTGCCTTTACCTCAGAGCTCTGTCTTGTTTGTCATGAGCTCTCCATTAAACTGCTACTCTTCCAGCTTGCTAGTCTTCACTCTTTGAGCTCCACACAGCAACTAACATAATTCTTTCTTCTGCAGCTCCTTTTATATGGCCTTCCTGGTCCCTGATTGGCTGCTTCCCCTGCAGCCACTCTACCTTCATAGAATCATAGAATCATAGAATAATAGGACTGGAAGGGACCTCGAGAGGTCATCGAGTCCAGCCCCCCGCCCTCAAGGCAGGATCAAGCTCCGTCTACACCATCCCTGACAGATGTCTATCTAACCTGTTCTTAAATATCTCCAGAGAGGGAGATTCCACCACCTCCCTTGGCAATTTATTCCAATATTTGACCACCCTGACAGTTAGGAATTTTTTCCTAATGTCCAATCTAAACCTCCCCTGCTGCACTTTAAGCCCATTACTCCTTGTCCTGTCCTCAGAAACCAAGAGGAACAAATTTTTGCCTTCCTCCTTGTGACACCCTTTTAGATATTTGAAAACCGCTATCATGTCCCCCCTTAATCTTCTTTTTTCCAAACTAAACAAGCCCAGTTCATGAAGCTTGGCTTCATAGGTCATGTTCTCTAAACCTTTAATCATTCTTGTCGCTCTTCTCTGTACCCTTTCCAATTTCTCCACATCTTTCTTGAAATGTGGCGCCCAGAACTGGACACAGTACTCCATCTAAGGCCTAACTAGTGCAGAGTAGAGCGGCAGAATGACTTCACGAGTTTTGCTTACAACACACCTGTTGATACAACCTAGAATCATATTTGCTTTTTTTGCAACAGCATCACACTGTTGACTCATATTCAACTTGTGGTCCACTATGGCCCCTAGATCCCCTTCCGCCATGCTCCTTCCTAGACAGTCCCTTGGAGGACCTCTCTATTGCCTTTTTTCTGGATGACAAGGCAGGACGACAAGGCCTCCAGCAGAGGATCTAATGGCCTAGTCCACGCTTTCATAGTTCCTTTGTGCTCGTGCAAGCTTTTCAGCTGTTGAAAATCTGCCATTTCCACAGCTGGTACTTACTATCTGAAAGAGAGAGATGTAACAGCTGCTGCCATTTACAAAATGGCTTCTTTAAATTTGCACTGGCTTGAATCTGCCAATTTTAAAGGGCAAGAGCCACAAAGACTGCTGGGGAAAAATCCTATAAAATGGCAACTCTGCACAAGCAAAGTTAAAGTCATGTTACACAAGAGGCTGTGGCTGTCACCACTGTATGCTTAGACCAAAATTTTTAGATTGTCTTTTTATATAAAGTTCAATCAATTAGTATTAGTTTTGGAATACAGCTTCCAGTCTTCAAAAACTACAACCTCTATACCTAAGATCCTGCCTCTGCCTCTCTCTCCTTCTCTGCTTCCCTCTGCCCTGTTTTTGCCAGTCTACTTCTAGCCCAAGCATGTTATGTTTTAATTAGGGCTGTCAAGTGATTAAAAAAATTAATCACAATTAATTGTGCTATTAACAATAATAAGAATACTATCTATTTGAATATTTTGGCTGTTTTTTACATCTTCAAATATATTGATTTCAGTTACAACACAGATTACAAAATGTTTTTATTATAAAACATTTACACTGTAAAAAAAAAAATTCAGTTGACCTCACTGAAGTATTGTAGGAGGGGAGCCAGGGATCAGCCCCTTTGAAACATTGTCACAGCATTTCAAAGGCGCAGTGCTTCACGGAGCCCAGGGTCTGCTGGAGACTCCAGCTGACCTCATGCTCCATGTTGCACTGCCCCTTTGAAACACGCCGGGTCCCCATCTACTGTACTTCAATGAGGTCAACTGAAGTGTTTGGGGTTTTTTTACAGTGTAAATGTTTTGTAATAAAAATAAATATAAAGTGAGCACTGTGCACTTTGTATATATGTATATGTTTCAAAGGGGAAGTGCCACATAGCTGATCCTTAACTCCTCACTGCATTGCCCCTTTGAAATGTCACCACGGTGTACTGCTTGCTCATTCGGTTACTGTGAATAGGCACAAATTTGCAGGGTTCTAGATATAAAATTCATATCTGCAGACCCATCCATAAACACAAAAATGAGCAGTGGATACCCATGGATATAAAGTGGATAGCTGCGGATTTTCACGGCCCTAACAATTTGAGCTAGAAACTCAGATTTACATCCATATTTAAAAGTTCCTAACTGAGTCCTTCTTTAACTGTAATTAAAAATGTAAACAAAGGGCCAAATCATGTAACCATTTGCTGATGAATGTTGTGCTTATTACTAGGAGAAATCAATGAGACGTGTCATGACAAAAAGCAAACTGAGTAATAAATGTTTGCAAATTTAGGCCAAATGGTATGGTTTCATTTCTGTGGGATACAACAAAATGCTTTCAAGAGTTATCTGATTTCAAGTGGAAACAATGCAAGATCATTTAGTTTTGCAGTTTCCATCTGAAATCCCAACAAAGTTCATGTTAATTTGAAAATGTTTCCACATTCACTTCAAAGTAGAGCTGAGAAAAATTCACATGGTGAGGGCAGGGGGCATTTCATTTTGATCAATCTCAAATCATCTTTGAGATCTCAAACCAAGTATTACTAAGAAATGGTTCAAGTCCCAACTGGTAAATCAGTTCAATAGTGATAAAATACCACTATTGGGACTTCTGCTCTGTAGTTGTGATGCTTCCAGAAAAGAGATCAGATAAAAGGGTAGAGTATCCTTTGAGAGCATTAGCTAACCTTTGCACTTTTGTTGCAATATTAGTAGTTAAAGTGAAGTGTGTGGGTTTTTCCCATGTGGTCCCATTAGTTGTCATGTTCATGTTCATAATTTGTTCATGAAACAAATTCCACTTGCTCTGAAAATAATGTAAGGATTCCTCATGTAGTGTCTTGGGACCAGATTTCAACACCATTGCGCATCTTCTATTCAGAGATTCATGTTTTCTAAGGCCAGAAGGGGCCACACAGTCATCTATAGTCCAGTGGTTCTCAAACTTTTTGGCCTGCAGCTCACCCCACTCAATGTAAACCTTTCCATGGAACACCAGACAATCACCTGTGATGACACAATGGGCACAGGAAGGGTGGGGGTCTGAGGTCTGGGTGGGAGAGAGGGAGGATCCAGGAGCAGACTGGGGGTTTGGATGCAGGATGGGAGGGAGGGTGAAGAAGAGAGGTGGGAGTGCAGGGTCTCAGTGGGTGAGGTATGTGTCAGAGGGACGAAGGGTGCTTACCTGGCTCTGTAACCCTACCACCCACAGGCAACATCTCCTTCTGCTCCCATTGGCCAGGATTCCAACCAATGGGAACAGCAGGGAAAGGCTCCAGGTGATCAGTTCCCTCCTTTGCAATTCCTCCAACCATCAAGATGAGGGGGAGCAGCAGCAGAAGCACGTGGAGCAGCTTCCTCCACTTGGGAGCCAGATCTGGCCCAAAAGGCTTGAGGCTTCCCACCCCAAAGCAGGAAGCTGGTGCTGGTACTCCAGTGAGGAGGGAAATGGGGGACTCAAGCCTGTGTCCCACCTCGAAAATGGTCACAGACTACACTTTTAGAACCACTGATCTAGTCCAACATCCTGAATAAAACAGGTATCAACTAGTATCCAAAATAGTGGTTTAAGCTATTTACCTACATGAATAAGGACATCAGAATATGCTTTTGAGTAATACACATCTTTGTACAAGGGAGACACATTTTCATTTCTTCTGCTTATAAGGGGAGCAGAATACTAACAGGGCCAGTTTGGTGTAAATCAGTGAAGTAGCATCTAAGTCATTGGAACAATTGGATCTTAAAGATATATATTGGACATCTCAAGTAACTTAATCTGGTTACATCAAGAGACACTGGTTACTGCATTCAAGGTTTTGTTAATCTTGGTACAGAAAGGGTGCCCTGAAATGCAGCCACCGGATAATTAAAATTAGAATTCTATAGATGGCCAGTAGATTGCTCATTTTATATAACAAATAGAAAGCCTAATAGGAAAACTCATAATACCAGCCCTCTTAACATTAACAATTACCATGATTAACAATGATACTCACAACTCATTTTTCATTAAAGGCTATGGGCAGAGATAAGCTTGTTTATATAGACCAGCTTTTGAACCAAGGAGCCATTTATCACTTGGAAAGCCACGAAAGACCTAAACAGCACCCAGCAATTAAAACTTGCAAAGTGACCTTGTGACAATGAAACACCCACCCGCCTCAGAAGCAACAGTAAAGCAATTGTTTTCAGATCAATTAGAAATGAAGAGATAATTTGTTGCTTTGTTAAATCATACATCTTGGCCTAGCAGTCAATGAAGCAAATTCCTTCACATATAAAGACCATTATTGCAAATGCAGGTTTTCCTGAAATACAGCCTCAGACTTGAAGAGTTAAACTTTGAGAGGGAAGTAGGATCAAAAGAGCAACATGAAAAGGATAAAATATGTCTTCTATTAAAATAATACCAAATACAGAAAAGACCTCTCCCTTGTGTGTTTTCATGGAGAAGTATCAACACATATATGTTCAGTTGGTCCATCTGCTAATTACCCAAATGAACCCTAAATGTCTCAGGGCTTGTCTCTACTGCCACTTACATTCCTTGCTCAGGGGTGTGAAAAAACACCCACCCACTGGGTGTTGCACGTTTCACAGTTGTAACGTAGCAGTGTAGACTGTGCTACAGCACTTTCACATTGGTTATGTAGACATACCCTCAGTGTTACCTTGCCTTTCTTCTGTCAGTTGTATCCAACTGTTCTTCCTTCTAAAATTTGACTGCAAGCTCCTAGGAGCAAAGGGTACAGCTACACTGCAGCTGGCAGCATAATTTCCCGCTTAGGTAGACATATCTGCACCAAGGTTCTCACTAAGCTACTCAGAAGCACGGCCCTGCAGCTGCTTAATGAGCTCCACCCAGGGGCTCAGGGTTGCTGCACACAGAGCTGCTTGGCAGGGGGAGAAGTACTTCTCCCTCAGCTGCAGCAGCAGCTCCCTGTTGAGGATGGCACAGTGAAGCTATCCCAGCCGGTAGGGATATGTCCCCTCCCTACCAGTTGGGAAAGACTCGTTACTTTCCCCTCAGCAAGGAGCTGTAGTGGTATCTGAGGGAGAAATGCCTCTCCCCCAGCCAGGCAGCTCCGTGCCCTGAGCTCATTAAGCAGCTGCGGGTCGTGCTGCCACGCATCTTTGAAGGAACCATGACGTGCACTCATTCTGATCAATGCAATGTCTACACTGGCAGAGAAAAATCGATGCAAGATACACAACTCTAGCTTTATATGAATTACGCAGCTGAAGTCAAATGTACCTTGCATCAATTTTCTGGGGCAGCCGCACAGTGGGAAGTCGATGGGAGAAACTCTCTCATGGAATTCCCTTACTTCTCGCGATGGGGACACCCTCAGTATTCTATTTAGTGGGTCTTTACTAGACCCACTAAATTGAACCTAGAAGATCAATTGCTGGAGCATTGATCCTTCAGTAAGTGTAAATAATGCCCAAGATAGCACACTAAGAATAGAAGTGCAGCCACATGCAGGTGCATGGAAAATGGAACAGGCTAGCAACATCAAGCATGTACCTAGCTTTTCAGACAGAATTGCGCATGGCATGGCTTAGACACATGCAGCTGCAACTATATCACTATTTCAAGCCCCCATCTTGAGCCAAGCTGGCCTAGGCATATCTCCTCAAGCTCAAACGTGTATCTTGAACTCCAGTAGAGAAACACCTGAACATGGTCTTTTCATTATATGTGTGCACACTGCCCAAGTTAGCACAATAGAGCCTGATCCCTGATTAAGTATCCTGCTACCACAGCACAAATAATAGAGAGTTATAATCCATCAGAGAAATATAAGGCTGGAAAGGTCCTCGGGAGTAGTCTGAGTACTTAGATCCTCCCTGACAGGGTTTTGTCTAACCTGTTCTTCTTAAAAACCTGCAATGATTCCACAATGTCCTTTGGAAGCCTGCTCCAGAGTCTAACTATCCAGATTGTTTAATATCTGAACTAAATCTCCCTTGCTGCAGATTAAGCCAATTACTCCTGGTCCTAGCTTGAGTGGACATGGAGAACAACTGATCACAGTCCTCTTCATAACAGCCCTTAAATTATTAGAAGACTTACCAGGTTCCGTCTCAGTCTTCTTTTCTCAAGAATAAATATACCTGTTTTTTTTTTAACCTTTCCTCACAGGTCAGGTTTTCTAACTCTTTTATCTTATTTGTGGCTCTCCTCTGGGCTCTCTCCAGTTCGTCCATCAGAGTAGGACAGTTACATCCCAAGTCTTACGTACAATATGGCTATTAATACATTTTTTAATGACACTAGCTTTTTTGCAACTGCATCACATTGTTGGCTCATATTCCATTTGTGATCCACTAAAACTTTCGGATCTTTTCCTGCAATACTTATGCAACAGACTCCCTGAATTAAGCACCACCGGAGAGGTTAGTGTCAGATTTGGGGCCCCTGACAAAAATCTCTCCCCTCCTTGACCATGGCCCTGTGGCTGGAGGACTTCTTGCTTCCAGCCATGGCCCCAGAGCTTTTCTAAGTGTTGCGGCTGCAGCAGGTGTGACGGGAAAGGAGCAAATGGCAGGGCTGCGGGGGGATGGGGAGCAGACAGAATGGGCATGGGGCAACAGGGGATGGGCAGAATGAGGTAGGGCCTGGTGGAAGGGACGAAATGGGGGAGAGGCTCCAGATTCCAGTCAGGGTTGAGAGCTGTAGATGAGAGCTTGATCATAGTTGGGGCTGAGCAATGAGCCCCCCACCCATGGCCCCAATTAGGCTCGCAGCCTCAATTTCCACCTTAGGCCATAAGGCGAAGGGACAAAAATCACAACACCCCATTGGTCCCGAGCAAACTCTTACCCACACCCACCCTGGCTGGGGTCACGGGGGGAACTGAGCTGCGGGGCCTTGTCTGGAGTAGGAGGTGAGGGGGCTAGCACCCCAAAGGGCAGCTTTACCAGCTGCCCATGCTAGGCAGTTAGTCTCCATTTTGTATTTGTGCCTTTGCTTTTTCCTTCCTAAGTGTAGTATTTTGTGCTTGTCTTTATTGAATTTCATCTTCTTTAAACTAGGTTTGAGGGCTTTAAACTAGGTTTGTTGGGGGCAGGTGAACAAAGCCCACAGGTAAGTGCTGCATGTGTGGGACTGGGAGATGGGTTGGAAATGGGGGGGACTACGGCCTATAATGGCAAGGAGAAAGGAGGGTCAGGGCACAACAGGGAGGCAAGATCAAATCAGTATCTTAGATGCCTATATACAAATGTGAGAAGTATGGGTAATAAGCAGGAAGAACTGGAATTGCTAACCAATAAATACAACTATGATATCATTGGTATTACAGAAACCTGGTGGGATGGGACGCATGATTGGAATGTTGGTATGGAAGGGTACGGCTTGCTCAGGAAGGACAGACAGGGAAAAAAGGGAGGAGGGGTTGCCTTGTATATTAAAAATGTACACACTTGGACTGAAGTGGAGATGAATGTAGGAGATAGCTGTGTAGAGAGTCTCTGGGTTAAGCTAAAAGGGGTAAAAAACGAGGGTGATATCATGCTAGGAGTCTACTACAGGCCACCTAGCCAGGTGGAAGAGGTGGATGAGGCCTTTTTTAAACAATTAACAAAACTATCCAAGATTTGGTGGTGATGGGGGACTTCAACTATCCAGACATATGTTGGGAAACTAACACAGCGAGGCACAGGCTATCCAATAAGTTTCTGGACTGCATTGGAGACAACTTTCTGTTTCAGAAGGTTGAAAAAGCTACCAGAGGAGAAGCTGTTCTGGATTTGGTTTTAACAAATAGGGAGGAACTAGTTGAGAACTTGAAAGTGGAAGACAGTATAGGGGACAGTGATCACGAAATAATAGAGTTCATGATCTTAAGGAAAGGTAGAAGGGAGACCAGCACAATTGAGGTAATGGATTTCAGGAAGGCAGATTTTGATAAGCTCAGAGAACTTGTAGGTAAGGTCCCATGGGAAGCAAGACTGAAGGGAAAAACAACTGAGGAGAGTTGGAAGTATTTCAAAGGGACGTTGTTAAGGGCCCAAAAGCAAACAATTCCGCTGTGTAGGAAAGATAGAAAATATGGCAAAAGACCAGCTTGGCTTAACAAGGAGATCTTGCACGATCTCAAAATAAAAAAGGAGTCATATAAAAAATGGAAACTAGGACAACTAACAAAGGATGAATATAGGCAAGCAACACGGGAATGCAGGGGCAAGATTAGAAAGGCAAAGGCACAAAATGAGATCAAACTAGCTACAGGCATAAAGGGAAACAAGAAGACCTTTTATAAATACATTAAAAGCAAGAGGAAGACCAAGGACAGGGTAGGCCCACTGCTTAGCGAGGAGGGAGAAGCAGTAACAGGGAACTTGGAAATGGCGGAGATGCTCAATGACTTCTTTGTTTCGGTCTTCACCGAGAAGTCTGGAGGTGTGCCTAACGTAGTGAATACAAGCAGAGAGAGGGTAAGTTTAGAAGATAGGATACACAAAGAACAAGTTAAAAATCACTTAGGAAAGTTAGATGTCAGCAAGTCACCAGGTCCTGATGAAATGCATCCCAGGATACTCAAGGAGCTGATAGAGGACGTATCTGAGCCTTTAGCTATGATCTTTGAAAAATCATGGCAGACAGGGGAGATTCCAGAAGACTGGAAAAGGGCAAATATTGTGCCCATCTATAAAAAGGGGAATAAGAACAACCCAGGAAACTACAGACCGGTCAGTTTAACGTCTGTCCCAGGGAAGATAATGGAGCAGGTAATTAAGGAAATCATATGCAAACACTTGGAAGGTAATAAAGTGATAGGGAATAGCCAGCATGGGTTTGTGAAGAACAAGTCATGCCAAACTAATCTGATAGCTTTCTTTGATAAGATAACGAGCCTTGTGGATAAGGGAGAAGCGGTGGATGTCATATACCTAGACTTTAGTAAGGCATTTGATACGGTCTCGCATGATATTCTTATTGATAAACTAGGCAAATATAACTTAGATAGGGCCACGATAAGGTGGGTGCATAATTGGCTGGATAACAGTAGTCAGAGAGTTGTTGTTAATGGTTCTAAATCCTGCTGGAAAGGGATAACAAGTGGAGTTCCTCAAGGGTCTGTTTTGGGACCCGTACTGTTCAATATCTTCATCAATGATGTAGATATTGGGATAGAGAGTACGCTTATTAAGTTTGCAGATGATACCAAACTGGGTGGGGTTGCAAATTCTTTGGAGGATAGGGACATAATTCAAAATGACCTTAGCAAGTTAGAGAAATGGTCAGAGGTAAACAGGATGAGGTTTAATAAAGAGAAATGCAAAGTGCTCCACTTAGGAAGGAACAATCAGTTCCATACATACAAGATGGGAAGCGACTGTCTAGGAAGGAGCATGGCGGAAGGGGATCTAGGGGTCATAGTGGACCACAAGTTGAATATGAGCCAACAGTGTGATGCTGTTGCAAAAAAAGCAAATATGATTCTAGGTTGTATCAACAGGTGTGTTGTAAGCAAAACTCGTGAAGTCATTCTGCCGCTCTACTCTGCACTAGTTAGGCCTCAGCTGGAGTACTGTGTCCAGTTCTGGGCGCCACATTTCAAGAAAGATGTGGAGAAATTGGAAAGGGTACAGAGAAGAGCGACAAGAATGATTAAAGGTTTAGAGAACATGACCTATGAAGCCAGGCTTCATGAACTGGGCTTGTTTAGTTTGGAAAAAAGAAGATTAAGGGGGGACATGATAGCGGTTTTCAAATATCTAAAAGGGTGTCACAAGGAGGAAGGAGAAAATTTGTTCCTCTTGGTTTCTGAGGACAGGACAAGGAGTAATGGGCTTAAAGTGCAGCAGGGGAGGTTTAGATTGGACATTAGGAAAAAATTCCTAACTGTCAGGGTGGTCAAATATTGGAATAAATTGCCAAGGGAGGTGGTGGAATCTCCCTCTCTGGAGATATTTAAGAACAGGTTAGATAGACATCTGTCAGGGATGGTGTAGACGGAGCTTGATCCTGGCTTGAGGGCGGGGGGCTGGACTCGATGACCTCTCGAGGTCCCTTCCAGTCCTATTATTCTATGATTCTATGATTCTTGATTTCAGACCAAATTCACCAGTTTGTCCGTGTCATTTTAAATTCTAAGCCTTGCTTTTTAATAGTAAAAGGACTTTTATTTTAAATTCAGGAAGACAAGGAAAGAGCAAAAGGCTCTCACTCAAAAAGCACAATGTGCATTTTTCAGGTTGCAGTAACTGCGAATAAAATTGCCGAGATCACTGCAGAGAAGTAACATTTTTAAAAATGTAAAAAGGGCAACACACCAAAAAAATCAAAGTCATTGCAGCTTCAGTCACCTACACCATAACGTAGGAGATTTTTGGGTTGGGGGGTTAGAGTTATGAAGTAAAAGACAGGTCTCCAGAAAAAGTGACCACAGTATGTTTGCTGATTTTTCCTCAGTATGAAATATCAATGGAAACATACTGCATGGCTGCAGCATCAGTCCACATATTTGTTATTGATAAATATTCAGCAGAGTTCATGCAAATACATTTCAGGCTATGAGGTATTGAAAAACTATTATACTTCAGTAATTTGTGATTTGTTGCTAATAGCATGAGACTGGTCATCTGTGTCATATGGTATTCTTTCTGCTCCCAAATTGGACAACTGAAACTTTTGAACTAGAGGTAATGAACAGTGAATGGCACTTAAATAGCAGATACCCTTTGTCCGTGTGCTACTTCCAACAGACAGTTAGAATTCAAATAAATACTTGAAAACACTGCTTTTGCAATATCCATCCAGCTCTAATCTCATCATTACAGACTTAAGAAAGAGCTAAGAGGGAAAGGAAAATTGGAAGAAAGCTTTTCAGTATGGCTGGTTTGAAAGATATATTTATGTGCTTTGTATTGTTTTAATTTGCACTCTAGAGTTACCCTGGATTTTTATTAATTAAATTAATTTACTATTCAATTAAAAAGCCCAAAGTGAATTAGAGAGAGTACTATTACAGCTTCCGGGACATACACACATACCCGCTTATAGTAATAAAAATACAATGAAATATCAGTTAAAATGTAATATGATTTAAGCAATTTATTTTCTTCATTTACTTAAAAAAAACCATAGTTAAGTAGAGTGTTTAGAAGAACAATGGGAGGTTAAGGGAATAAATGTGCAGTCTTTCACGAATGGAGTTAATAAAAGATGTGCCTCTCATTTTTCCTCTTTCTCTCTGTATTAATTGAATCAGGGTAATCAGCATTTGAGCAATGTGCACACTCTAAAGTGAGAACTAAAAATAATTAATGTACATGGCGATTATTTCCTCTTGACTCCTCCCATCAGACACTTTTCACCTGCTGATAACAACTACAACTGATTTATATTATATGGTGCTTTCCATCCAAAGGCACTTTACAAATTATGGGCAAAATCCTGAAGAGCCTGTTATTAACTATTTGTTCCCCCTGGAGGTATACTCTAATCAAGTCTTTCCTTAACCTTGAAGCTAAATAGACTGAAATCCTTAAGTCTATCATTATAAGGTATGTCTGCTAACCCTTGAATAATTCCTTTGGCTTTTCTCTGAACCTTCACCAACTTACTAACATCCTTCTTGAATTGTGAATACCAAAACCAGACTTAGGCAGTGCTAGAACCAATACCAAATTCAGAGTTAAAAATAACTTCTCTATTTTTACTCAAGATTACCTTGGTTTATGGATCCCAAGATCATATGAGCTCCTCTGGGCCCAGTGTCACCCTGGCAACTCAGGTTCAGCTGATTATCTATCATAGGCTGTGTCTAGACTACAGGCCTCTGTCGGCAGAGGCATGTAGATTAGACACATAGGCAAAGTCAAATGAAGCCGCAATTTAAATGATCGCGGCTTCATTTAAATTTACATGGCTGCCGCGCTGAGCAGAAAAACAGATGGTCAGCTGTTTGTCCGCTCAGCGCGCTAGTCTGGACGCTCCCCTGCCGACATCAAAGCCCTTTGTCGGCAGCCACGTTATTCCTCATGCGCAGCAGCCATGTAAATTTAAATGAAGCCGCGATCATTTAAATCGCGGCTTCATTTGACTTTGCCAAAACAACAAATCTACATGGCTCCGTCGACGGAGCCATGTAGTTTAGACGTACCCATAATGCCCAAATCTTTTTTCAGAGTCACTGCTGCCCAGAATGGAATCCCCCAGCCAGGAAATATGACATCCATTCTTTGTTTCCAGATGTATTCTTTTACATTTAGCTGCATTAAAATGCATTAAAATGCAAGTCTCCATTACCTTACTCAAGAAGGATGTCAGGCTGATAGGCCTTTAATTACCCAGATTATCCCAGTCATCTTTTTAAAATATTGGCCTAACATTGGCTTACTTGTAATCTTTTTTAACTTCCCAGCGAGCCAAGACTTACTCAAAATCAACATTGGCAATCCAGCAAGCACCTCAGCCAGCTCTTTTAAAATTTTTAGACAACATGCAAGTCAGAACTACACTAATTAGTTATCAAGTATACTCAACTACCAATAGACTTGATGTGTTTCAAAACTGAGCTCGCAGATAACGTTTAGATGGAGGCAAAAGTGAGAGTGACAGAAAAGAGGTTGGAAGAATAAGGGGAGAGAGACAAGTGACACACAAAGGAAGGAGAAATAGGAATTGTGTCATTGTTCTAGACACTGGCATGGAGAGGATGTAATCTATAGCCCTTTTATAGAGGGGACAGTCACTTCTTGTGCATGCCTCCTATCAGCTGAGTGTGGTGCTGCAATATTTTCTTAGTTCTGGCACCCCCCATGGGTTCTTAACCTCCCTAGGCTTAGTCGTCCAGCTAAGTCACACAGTTAAAGATTGAATGGATAAATTTCTTCAAGGGTAATAAAGTTCAACGAACGGTCAGCCCTCACCAGTGTTTTCTGCCCCCTCTCTAGGCTAGTTTAAATTCCAACTGCATTCTTTGGGTTTTAGAAAAGCATCACATCCCCTTTTCAGGAGACAGGCCACTTCCCCAGTGAAGGTCTCCAGCCCAGCTCCTACTCTAGGGCCCAACACACCGGGACCCATTGAACAGAATTCACGGAGTGCTTCCCTTAATAATAGCTTCTGTTGCATTGCATGGGTTGCTTCCATCTCATTCATTCCTTAACTCTTGGTCACAGACCTTGGATTTTCTCCATAAGTTCCAAGGCCACTCTCAGGCTTCTTTGCATGTGGAATTTCACAGTCTTCCAGCACGTCCTAATCTTTCTGGCCCCCTGAAAGAAACTGTGTGCTGAGCTTGTGTTTGTCTGTCTGTTTCTTTGTTTGGAGGACCATGTGCTGTGGCCAGCAATTGGAAGCTGTGAGCTTCTTAATGAGGATTTGAAATCTAGACCCCTCTGTTCATTGGTCAAGCCTGGAGGACACACCTTCATGGCTTCTTTACTGGGAAAGCTGCGGTAGGACTATGAAGCTCCAACAGCAGACTGTACCCCACATTATACCCTTTCTTTATTTGACTACAGAGTAAGAAGTTGAAATGGAAGGATTGTAACTGCAAATGAAATAAGGTGAGAAGAGAATGTGAAAGGAAAGGAAACATTGAAAAAGAAGAGAAGACTACCTCTCTAGTGGGACACCCTTGGGACCTTACCAGTGCTGAACCAGATAATTTGCCAGACCACGGGAGGTAAATATTGTCTAGCAGCATTACCAACACTTCCACTGCTTACTGCAGTGTTTCTCAACCAGGGTTCCGCAGAACCCTGGGGTTCCTCAGACCATCGTCAGGGGTTTTGCGAGAAACCATGGAATACATAAATAATTTTTTTTTCATACAGTGTAAGATGACATATATGTATAACAGTTCTTTACAAATAAATTTTCTTCACAATAATTTAGCAGTAATTGAAGTGCGCTCCCCGCTGTCAACTTTTTCTGGCCAAGCAAACGTTTTAATAGGTAGAGGTTCCTCGGAAATGAAAAATTATTTTAGGGGTTCCTCCACGGGAATAAGGTTGGGAATCACTGGCTTACTGGGATGTTAGAAGACATTTAGGGGTAAATTAGAGCTAAATAACAGCACAGAACAGTGGAAGCCAGGACTGGTGGCTGTAAACAAACAGCTTAAGACTGCAGGAAACATAGGCATACCTATAATAAGCAGACATATTTTTAACTAAAATCATTCCGGAACACAGATATTGTTGGACTAGAGAGGTTCAACCTGTACTATGATCAAACAAAACTATAGGGTATGTGTGCACATA
Organism: Pelodiscus sinensis; assembly: GCF_052426305.1. Classification (NCBI taxonomy): domain Eukaryota; kingdom Metazoa; phylum Chordata; order Testudines; family Trionychidae; genus Pelodiscus; species Pelodiscus sinensis. The sequence goes on along the minus strand of NC_143055.1, from coordinate 16,021,474 downwards.
TATGTACAAAAAATATATACCTGCAACAGAATATAAATGTGTATATATGTAAGAAGGAGAAACATAAAAGATGAGATATTCTTAGAGTTTCTTGTTTTTTTTCTTCTTGTGATTTTTTTTATAAAGGCTAAATTAAGAATAAACAGTCCACACTGTAACAGCTAATCTCAGACATATATAACTCATTTCTCACTCTTGTAGATAGAGAAAATATTGAATTAGTATTCTGACCATGTTGATTTTTAATTTAAAGTCTTTAACGAAAGTACAATGGACTTTTGACATATAAATATTAAAAATTAAATTTCCTGAGTTCATTATCTGATAATTAGAACTAAATAACATCTTAACTGAGAGACAAACCCCACGCAAAGCAAGTCAGTTCCATTTAAGATTCCATTAGAAAAGTGTTTGAGCTAGTATGTAATGGACCATAAAATTTAATTTGGAAATGATATTACCAAAAATGATGGAATGATACCACTCACAAAAGGACATGTAGTCAGCCCTCATCTTTTCATTTGGCATGATGTTCTTCTATTGATTGTGTAGAATTAAAAAGGAATTACTTAATATTGCACAGAATAACATACGTAGGGCTTTTTTTCTTTTCTCTAGCTCTCCAGTATTTAAAAGTCAGAATTGACCAGTGTAGCTCCATGTAATTACAAAGATTTCCTTATCTTAACCTATTTGCTGAAGTCATCCTAAAGAAAGGGTCTCCTAATCCATTGGCTGTCTCATATCTCATTTACATTGGTGGTAATCCCCATCCTATCTCAGCATTTAGGTAATGACTTTGGGATTAAATTGCACTTCTTGCAATTCTTTACTTTCAAATCTCCACAACATATCAGCGGGGCTTCGCTGAATAGGCCTGTCAGAGGTCTGGTAATGCAGTACGGTAGGTAAGGCTTCTGACTTGAGAGTGAAATTAACTTTCTTCATAATAGGGTTTAACAAGAAAACCTTGACTCTGTATTGCAAAATATTTTAGGATGTTAAGAAAAGATACTTGGATTAAGTTACATTAAGATTTCTGAACACAATATTTAGCTATCTTTGCATCATTTATATTTAAGGAGGCATTTAGTATTTCATCTTTAAATTCTTACCAATTGAAAAGACCTACAAAAGTCTGGGTATCTTAAATTTTGCCTTGGCATAGAATTGATGAATATTTGATCTGATCCACTGGAATTGCTTCATTAAATTTCACTTACCTTACTATAGCCAAAGAGTAAAACAATCTGCCCTTAGTTATACCATTGTATTTAAACTCCTGAGCATTTTATTGAAGGCGAAATTAGAATTACTAACTGAGGGTTCGTCTACACAGCAGCTTCTACAATACTAGCCTTTATTTCGAAATAATGTTGAGCTGGAGGACTTCTTACTCTGACTCTTGGTAACTCTCATTTGACAAGGAATAAGAGAAGTTGAAGGATGAGTGTTCTTCCTTCGATTTCCTAATGTGTAGACAGTGTCAAAAGTCAAGTTAAGCTATTTTGACTCAAGCTATGCAACTGATGTAGCTGAAGTTACGTAGCTTAATTCAACTTTAGCCCTGCTGTGTAGACATGCCCTGAGGCTCAGATTCAAAATACTTAAGTGTGGGTACATCTAGACTACAGGGTTTTGTCGACAGAAGTTTTGTCGACAGATACTGTCAACAAAGCTTCTGTCGACAAAGAGCATCTAGACTACATTCAGTTCTGTCGACAAAGCAAGCTGCTTTGTCGACAAAACCCTGTAGTCTAGACACAACCCTAGATGCAATAACACCTTCTGTCGACAGAACTCTGTCGACAGAAGGCGTTATACCTCATAAAATGAGGTTTACCAGCGTCGACAAAACTGCTGAGTTCTGTCGACGTTATGTCGACAGAACTCAGCGGTAGTGTAGACGCAGGTATAGTTTTGTCGACAAAAGTCCACTTTTGTCGACAAAACTCTGTAGTCTAGACACACCCTGTTGTGTGTCTAACTTTAAGCAGGTGAGTACTCATATTGAAGTACATGAGACTTCAAGCATGTGCTTAACATTTGTAATATGCTTAAGTACCTTGCTAAATTTGTTCTTAGATAGTAAACTCTTCAGGACAGAGTGTGATACAGAGGACCATTGTTGCTACCAGGCAAAAGGTTCATTGTTCTTTACAAGCAACTCCCATCTCAGGCTCGACAAATTTACTGTATCTAATGCAATCATTTTCATGGTATTTATCCATAAAGGGTAATGGGAGAGAGCTCTACTGAGCTTGTAACTTATCAATATTCATAATCATTGAGAGTTGGCTATGTAGGTAATATTTAAGAGATAAAGTAACTATATGAAAAAACTATGTTTTATGGTCTAGGAGTAAAAGTTAGTCACCAGGGAATCATATGTCAGCTGTTGGCTCATTCAAGTGGGAGGGAATTGTCACCCCACATTGGTTAGCCAGTGATGTAATTCAAAGTTCAATTGTCTATCTTTGCTCCATCTCTGAACAATCAAACAACTGCAAACATCTGAAACCACTTGGAGGTAAATCCAAACATAAAAAAGACTGATTCAGTAAGACAAACATTTATTCCCTGGAAAGACATTTTATCGAGTTGGGTTTTTTTCATGCCAGTTTGGATACTGGTTCTTGGGAAGCCAACCAACCGTGCAAGATACTGAACTTAGGGGAAAGAGAGAGAACCTAATATATTCTATAGGAAAAGTAGTCCGTGATTTATTATTTGTTGTATATTTTAACCATTTGCTTTCATCACCCTTTCTTGTTTCTGGTGGAATCCATATTCTATATAAGCCTTTTGTTTTATTGAAAGTGCTGTGAGTTATACAGGGGCAGTAAATTACGGTAAAAGTGATAAACTGGACTATATTATTCCTTTGGGAGTAGTAGATCTGGGATTTCATCAGTGAGTGGCCAGTGTCAATGGCTGAATATGACAGGGGAACGTTCTAAGAGTCTCCAGAACTCGGTGAACCTTTTGCTAACCTGCAAGGAATAGGAAGGGCTCACACAGCCCAGAGGAGAGTACGTAAGTGACTGAAAGGCTGTGGCATGAGCAGGCCAACAACCAACAATCACTGCATAGCCAATTACTTGATTGTATCCATCATTTATCGTGTGTTGTGTTGTATTAGGATTATAGAAGAATAGGATTGATTAGTAATTACAAGGAATAAGTATGTATTATGTATCTAAGTAACCAGGGTTGAAAGGCAAATTCTACAGATGGAAACCTGTAAGATTTTAGCTTAACCATACCAGACTATTTGAAATAAGTAAGTGACCAAAGAATAACCTGATGCCACAAAATTACAGTACAAAATGTACCAATGGGTGGTATTGTGAAAAACTAACAGTAACATTAATTTTAGATCACAAAAAGCCCTAGAGGCACATTTTTTCGAACACATGCCTTAACCATAGGACACAGGTTACATATCAATGGTAATAAAAGAAACTATACACAACTTATGGAAAATGGGGTATCCCAATATTCTGAAGGGACACAGTACAAGGAAAATAGGGATTGGCACTTTTGCACACAGTGTATGTGATATTGTCACAATCACATTATAAAAGAGGGTGCCGGGGTTGAGAAAACTGAGCTCTCTATGGGAAAACTCCAGCAGGAACTTTCTACTAAGGACCAATCCATGAGACACTTGTCAGTCTCAAAGACTATCTGGAAAAATGTAAGTAAGACTATAGCTATCATTTGTGCATGGATATGTGTAGGATTATATAGGCTTGGATAATTATAACTTTGTTAATAACTATAATAAGGGCAAGTCTACATTATGGGTTCTTGTCAAGCCAACCTACACAATTTGAGTCACACTAATAGCATTAGTACTTGAACGTAGCTTAGATCTACTTACCATAGGGTCCATATCATGATGAGTCAACAGAAGAAACTCCCCCATTGACTCTCCTTGCTCATCTCATCCAGACTGAGTACCAGAGTCAAGATCTGAGTGCTCAGCAGTTGATTTAGCGAGTCTTCACTAGACCCATGAAATAAATCCCCGGTTTACTGGATTTCCACTGTAGTGGTGACAAGCCCTAAAATTGATAAAGGATATTAGAGGTTGTTCTTATGAATGTATGTGTTACTTTCCTTGTTATCCATGTGTTCCTAGATGCTCTAGATGGCAGGGGTAACTTGCATTCTGTTGAACTTGAGACTGTAGCCATCAGAGCCAAACCCACAGTGGTATAAAACATTACTAACTCATTTTAACTAACATTTTAAAAATGGCTACAATGGGCAATACTTCCTTTTGCCAGAGGCAGGAGGTAAAGGAATGACTCACTATAAAGTATTATAAAATATGGCCACATGAAATATGCACATTTTACGTAGTTTATTACATTCCTTCTCAAGTATAACAAACATTAGAGACATTAGAAAATCCACACAGAACCACTGTTTCAAAATGGAATTAAAGAGTAATCCATTCTCCCTCCATACTCCAACTTTCACACTATCATGTCAGTAACATTGCCGTTATTTTTTGCTGTTGGTATACATGGGTATTTCTTTGAAACATAACTTCTTTTAAACTCAAAAATCAAAGCAGGTATGGATTTTTCTCAATACGCTTTTCAAGGTAGCTACACAAAGATTTTAAATAATGATTATGGGTGGAGGTGGGTAGGGCAGGTGTTATTAAATTAATTTTCCACCAGGATGATGACAATATGGGAAAAGTGGTCCTTAATACAAGGTTACACCCTAGATGTAATTAAACATACCCTTGTTTCCAATGCAATCATTCTAGAGAACCCTCACATTGGGCTCTTTGCCATGTCACTTATTTTAAAAGATTTCTAAAAACATAACTACACATTTACTTTGAAGGGAAGGAGTGTGGTATAATGGCTATCAGAAGGCAGGACTGGCAGTGAGCAGGTCTTGCTTGCATACTTGGCTCTTCCACTGTGTGGTATTAAGCAATACATCGAGAACAGAATTTTCAAAATCACCTGAATTACTTGGGAACACAAGTCTCATCTGCTTTCATTGGGGTTTGTGCTCCGAAGCACCGTAGGGTCCGATTATTAAAAGGTACTTCAGTGCCTAATGGGAATTTTGACTTGCATCCTAATGGGTGTTAGATTTTTGAAAATCCCATAGGGCACCTGGCACCTTCATTAGGCACCTAAAGACTTAAAAATCTAGCGCTTAGATGAATTTGAAAATCCCATCTCTTGACCTCTGTAAGCCTCAGATATCCCATTTGAAAATGAAGAGGATATAATATAGCACGGGGTGTTTATAAAATGTTTATAAAACATTTTGAGATTCCTGGATGTGCAGTGCTATAGACGAACTACATATGATACTAACATAGCATATTGTTTGCATATACCCACAGTAAAGAAATGAAACAAAAGCAACTCTGCAGACAGAAACCCGGAGCTTTTGTTACATGTATTGTAGATGATACACATGCAAGTACATTAAATAAATAAGGATTAGTATGAGTTGTATTATAAGGATGTTTAGCCCATTTTACATATATGGAGAATGTTGCCTTATGCTATTTTTATACACTTGTCTATGCAAGAAAGTGTAGTTGTATCCAATGATAAGTGATAATTGGAAGCCCTCCTCCTGCCATTCTCCAGAATGGTACGAAAATTAATTCTTGTACAATGTGCATTGCACACACCAGGGGAAGTTGACCCTATTAATTTACATACACTATGGGGACCTGCTATCACACTGCAGCCAGCAAACAGCTTTCCTTATCTAGAAAAGACCCTCATTTGTTATTTCTTGCTGAATACACCCACTCCCATTATTTCTGTAATTCTTTGCAATAATAGACCTTACCCTAATGAAACCTGCATTATGAGAAGGTTATAGTCCTGACCCAAAGACTATTAGCTCTGTGCTCTGTTATGACTACATATGTAATTCTATAATTGATTTTAAAATTTACTTTTGTGTCCCAAACCACAAAGTAAGTAGCCCGTTAAGGGGGAGAAATATAATTAATATAGCTATTAAAGGCAGGGAAATGACATTATTGCAATTTTAAAGTAACATTTAAGTGTACACACAAAAACAATCAAAAAATGCAAACACTGTGGTTCTCTCTCTAATATTAGCTCGGCCACCTTGTACTTATTGTGTGCATTTAGCTATACAGTACATAATAGAAACCCTGATCCTGAAGCTGCTCGAGGTAAGTGGGAGCCCCATTAAAGTCAATAAGGCGTCAGGTGTGCAGACGCATCCGTCTATATTGATTAGTCTGCATGAGCAGGCCCCCCTTACTAATCAAGAATACCATGCACGAGCAATGTCCGCGAGCTAATGTTACTATGAATCTTCACTTTTGCATCTCTCTACTTTTGTGCATACATCTAAATATGTAATTTTAACATTGTGTGGATGTCATCCCCCCATTCAGTACAGAAGCCACCTGACTGTTCTGGTTAAATATGTGTTTATTTGAATATAAACATTAAAATACATGAAGATGTTAATATGTCAAAAACATTAGCATACATTTTTTCTATAAAAACAAATACATTTTCTCCCAGTTTAGAATCATAGAATCATAGAATACTAGGACTGGAAGGGACCTTGAGAGGTCATCGAGTCCAGTCCCCTGCCCTCATGGCAGGACCAAATACTGCCTAGACCATCCCTGGTAGACATTTATCTGACCTACTCTTAAATATCTCCAGAGATGGGGATTCCACAACCTCCCTGGACAATTTATTCCAGTGTTTAACCACCCTGACAGTTAGGAACTTTTTTCTAATGTCCAACCTAAACGTCCCTTGCTGCAGTTTGAGCCCATTGCTTCTTGTTCTATCCTCAGAGGCCAAGATGAACAAGTTTTCTCCCTCCTCCTTATGACACCCTTTTAGATACCTGAAAACGGCTATCATGTCCCCCCTCAGTCTTCTCTTTTCTAAACTAAACACACCCAATTCTTTCAGCCTTCCTTCATATACATGTTCTCTAGACCTTTATCTAATAAGACCCCCATCAGTTTCACTAAGTTCTAATACAGTGAAAGGAATGAAGACTCGGCATTGCTTTAGGTACTAATAATGGGACACATTCTTGGAGACGCATGTACAACTTCATTTATTTCAACTGAACCTGTGCGCACACATATAAATGCAGGATTTGGCCCGCCATTATTAACTCTCACAAGAAAAATGAGACACCCCAAAGCAAGATGTTAACACTCCTCAACATCGCTGGGACCTTAGTTATGATTAAGGATATGATTTAGTTCAGAGAAGTCATGGATTTCATGGTTTTACCAGACCCTCCATGACTTCACTTCAGCCATCAGCAGTAGGGGTGGAGATAGGACTATGTATTCTCCACCTATGGTTTTGACCAGGCCTAGGGGTCTGTGCCACCCACCCTGCCTCCCCCTGCACAGCTTCAGCTGCAGTTAGAGAAAGAGCCAATCTTGTGTCCTCCCCCTGAAGCTTTGACCATGGCTATGTGCCCTCCTGCAGTGGCTGCAGCCAACCCTAACTCCCCCATGGTGGAGGGTGTGGGGCTGGGCTGTCAATCTCTTTCTATGTAGCTACAGCTGTCATGCTTAACCACCCCCCACAAACACCGCTCCCCAACAAGTCCTCTCTATGCCCCACTCCCTGCCTTGATATTGGTAAAAGATTCAGACAGGTCACAGTTCCCATGAATTTTTATTTATTACTGACAGCCTATCCATGACTTTTGCTAAAAATAACCACGATAAAATACTAAATTTACTTTTAATATGGTTCTGATGAAATATGGATAAAACCTTGCTATGAGCGGAGTTAACCCATTCAAACTGCTGCCTGAATTAGTCCTCCACTTCAGATAGTTGTAAGAGATTTTTTAGGGAACTCACCTAAATGAAGGTTAATATAAGAACATTCATACTTGGTCAGACCAAAAGTCCGTCTAGCCCAGTGTCCTGCTTTCTTACAACGGCCAATACTAGGTTATTCAGAGGGACTGAACAGAACAGATAATCATTAAGTGATTCATCCTGTTGCCCATTCCCAGCTTCTGACAAACTGAGGCTAAGGAAACCATCCCTGCCCACCCCAGCTAATAAAAAAAGAATCAATGAATCCTTCATTAATTTATGTAGTTCTTTTTTGAAGCCTGTTATAGTCTTGGCTTTCACAACATCCTCTGGCAAAGAGTTCCATAGGCTGACTATGGGCTGTGGAAGAAAAATTTCCTTTTGTTTAAAGCTGGTCCCTGAGTTACGAATGCATTATGGACCAAACGCTTGGCCGTAACTTGGAATGGTCGTAACTCAGAACCCATTGAGTTACATTGTGACCGCGCTGTTCGTAAGCGTGGGTCGCATTCATAACTTGGAACCCGCATTTATGACCATTTTGGTCGTAAGTGCAGATGGTCGTAAGTCGAGGTGCCCATAAGTTAGGGACTGGCCGTGCTTTTACTTCTGCTGCCTGTTAATTTCATTTGGTGACCCCTAGTTCTGATGTTCTCAGGACACACCCCACGTGCCACATCAGAGATCAATCTTTTGGCATTTGATTTAGCAGGTCTAATAAAGACCTGCTAAATCAAATGCTGAGGGTCCCTCTGGTCAACAACGGTACACGTTAATTTGCGAGGAGTAAGGGAAGCCAACAGGAGCATTTGCTCCTGTTGACCTCCTGCTGTGACTACGACACCAAGCCTGGCTTAAGATATGTTGACTCCAGCTACATTGTTTATGTAGCTGGAGTTACCTACTTTAAGCCAACCTTCTGGATCTAGTACAGACTTGGCCTCAGAGTCAGCCCAGAAATTAATACCATGTGCACACAAGGGTTCAACTGCATATTGTAGGTGGATGTGGGAGAGAAAATACAAAGAGAAAAGAGAAAACAGCAGAGAGAACAGCATCAAGAAAAGCAAGAGTACCAAGCAGCAGCACAGCATGACCCTGGGGAAACCTAGAGAGAGGGCCTTTGGTTCAGAAAGCTAAACAGACTTGGGACTGTAAGATAAGAATCTGCTTTTGAGCTTGAGTCTGCATGTGCAGACATAGAACTTTGCAGTTTTCTTTGTTTAAAAAGAATGTACAAAGAAATAGCCAAATATGACCAATTTCTAATTCTAACTAGAACATCCCATGGCTTCAAAATTTGACTCTGTTAAAGTAAAAAAGGGGCAACAATATTCTTAATACAGTAACTTCCAATAATCCGGCACCTTTAGGACCCAGGGGGTGCCGGATTATCAGATATGCCGGACTATCAGAAGGGAGGGCTATGACGGGTCTGGGGTGGGGTGGGAGGGAATGGAGGGGGCAGTGCTGCGGTACCAACCCGACAGCACCCCAGCTGCTCTGCTCCAGGCGTCGCCAAGTCAGCCGCTGCTGAAACTGACCAGCGGCTGACTTGGGGCCGCCTGGGCCAGAGCAGGTGGGGTGCTGCCGGGTTGGTCCCATAGCGCTGCCACTCGCACTGAGAGACCAACCCGGCAGCACCCCAACGGCTCTGCCCCAGACTTCCCCAAGTCAGCTGCTGCTGAAACTGACCAGCGGCTGACTTGGGGAAGCCCGGGGCAGAGCAGCTCCAATTGTCCAGCTGGTCTGGAGCACTTCCGGGTTCCGGGTGGTGCCGGACTAGCAGGAGTGCTGGAACACTGGATGCCGGACAACTGGAGTTTTACTGTATCATGTGTACAGTAACAGTCCCAACATGAATCAGGACCCAATTGTACTAGACCAGTCCCTGCCCAGAGAGCTTACTTTCTCAATAGACAAGACAGACAAAAGGGAAACAGAGGCACAGGGAGTTGAAGTGCCTAACCCAAGGTCAGGCAGACTATCAGTGGCAGAAACAAAATAAGACTCTACATCTCCCTGATTTCCACTCTCATGTGTAATCCACTGGATCTGCTATCTGACTAAGGCACTAAAGTCCAGCTGATAGGTAAGAAAAGTCTGAGCAAGGGAGTACCAGATTGGGTTTGAGACATTTTGGGGAATAGGTCTATGCTAGATTATGAACTCCATTTTGTTTTGTGAATGACATTTATGATAGTAGCTTTCTTTGTGTGTTAGAGCATCCATTTTGTAGCATAGGCTTGTCAGTCATTGAACAGACTATGTTTGAAAATCTGTGACAGAGCAATCAAGAGCCATCAAACTGAACAATAATTCCCGAGCGAGCTTTCTACCAGAAAGGTCATTGACTTAGTTTTCTATACAGATGCTGACAGGGCAGAGTTGGGGGATATAGCCTGGACCTTCCCCACTTTGCAGCACCTAGGAAAACCCATGACAGAGTCAGCTTCTTTAGGCAAGATGACCGGGCTAAGAAGCCTGGACAGGCTGCCTGGCCTAATGAATTGAACCAGAATTCACAGGGCTGGTGAATCCAAACCTGGAGATTGCATTCAGGAGTTTGTCATTTTCGAAAGAAACTGTAACTCTCTAGTGTTCTCTTATGAGTAAAGTGTTTATTAATAAGAAATTCCTTTGCTAAGCCTATGTTCACTGCCACATTCTACTGACAGGGTGTAACTGGAAAACATCTGTGTGAGCTCTGGTGTGAACATGTCTAACTGGGGAATTGGGAGGGCTGTGACTTAGGTTCTGGGCTTTATGAAAAGAGACAGCAAAGTCCCACTATCCAAGAAAGATGTCAGATATGACTTGTGCATCTAAAAGTTTGCTTGAATGTCCTAGGAAGAGCCGTCAGTAACTAGAGACCCAGGGAAGTTTGCCAAACATGAGATTCAATGGTTGGATTAAATCACAACAGACTAAAGTATGATAAGCAAGACTGTGACAGGGCTCAGTGTCCTGCCATTGGAATTAAAAAAACAAACAAAAAACAAAACAAAAACAAAAAAAACCACTAAAGGGAAAATTGAGGTTCTTTAGTATGTTTGCCCTGATGTATATGGGTTTTTTCCACTAACTTCTAAAGTAGCAGGATTGTGCTTAAATCGCCTACTTTCTTAGTTTTGTCTTTTTAAATCCTCATACTTTGAACAAGTTAGTATGCAAACTCAGAATTACTCATTACCAAAGAGCCATTTAAACGGACATGCCTCTATTCAATTGAATTTGTGAGATAAGTTAAGGAAAAGGCAGTTGTGTAATTTGCACACAAAATGGTCAGAATTGATCTAAAACAAACCTTTAACTTTCCAACTGGTTTAAATGGGGAAAAGACCATTGGATAATTACATCATTTAACACATTGATTGTCTAAAAGTCAATTCTAATGATTTCAGAAATAGAGGGCATTGTGCTTTCCTCGTTTTTAAGGAAAGGTTTTTGTTCATTTCAGAGGAGTAAATGGTGACTTTTTAAAAAGGAGACAATATGGAAGGGCTGAAAAAAACAAAAGTTTCATTATGGCAAACAAGGCTTATTTCACAAAAGCAAAAAAAAAAAAAATCAATGGGACACAATTAAACTGGCTACATCTCCCCCTTACAGTACAATAAAGAAAAAGAAAATAAAATGGCACCTACATTTTTAGAATAAATAATTAAATAAGATTTTTGTCTCATTAGTCTGAATAAATATACATTTACTCTACAATTATATTCCTTTGTTGCTAAATTTGATCATTTTCCTGATAATTAAAAAAGTCCAGCATCCAAAGCACTAAAACTAAATTTCTTCCTTGTTTTACCTTTAGTACATACAATTTTTCAGGACTGATAAGACCATAACATATAGAAATGTGTCACAAGGAAAGTAATAATCATACATTCAATTTATATAGCACTTTTAATCAGATAAGGCCAAATCCTGGCTGCCTTACTCACATGAATATTCAGCATTATACTCCATTTACAGGATGTGAAACTGAGAAGAATAAGATCTCGTCCTGCAAAGTGCCTCTTTTTGAGGTAATAAGAGGAGAGTATATTCTGTAAGTATTCAGCAACTCACACTGTGCATAAGCTGCTTCTACATCAGCTCAGCTCCACCAATAATAGCACTGTTGGGAGCCTTAGTATGGATGAGCCATCAGCTGCTGCCAGGATATTAAGTACTGTATTAACTGGATGTGCTTTGAGCAGATCTATGTGACATGAGAAGATGATTGGACATGTAGTTACGATGTAGATGCCTGGATTTGCCCTCCAGGGAGAGACTGAGCTCCTCTCTACCCTGCAGCTTTCTTATAGGGCCCAGTCTGGCCGTGATTGGAGGTTTGAAAGCAGCCACTTCATTGATGCTCAATAAGCCCTTTCCTGGTTGGCTGGGGCTCTGTGCAGCCTCCCCTGCTGACTTTTAACCCCTTCCACACCAGAATGGGGCAGCCACCCTACTACAGGGCCCTATCAAATGAATGGTCCCTTTTGGTCAATTTCAGGGTCATAGGATTTTAAACATAGTCAAGATATTTACATCTTGAGTGTCATGGTGCTGTAATCATGGAGGTCCTGATGCTAAAGGGGATTATTAGGGTTTGGGGGGGGTTGCAAATCTTTCCTAGGGAGGTCGTGAGATTGCCAGCCTTACTTCTGTGTTGCTGCTGGCAGTTATGTTGACTTCAAAGCTGAGCAACTAGAGAGCAGCTGGTACTGGCCAGGTGCCCAGTTCTAAAGCCAGCATCAGCAAAGAAGTAAGGGGTGCAGGGCACGGGTGTGGGTCACCATACATCTGGGCATAGATGCAGACTTCCCCTCTAGCTGGGGGGGAGGGGTGCTTTGCCCAGGCCCTATCCCCATTTTACCTCTTCCCCCAAGCTCCCACTCCATCTCTTCTTGCCCCTGCCCCATCTCCGCTGAATGCTTTCCTTTCCTTTCCTTTCCCTCCCTCCCAGAGCTTCCAGAACACTGCCAATCAGTTGTTCATGGTACCATGGAAGTACTGGGAAGGTGGGGGAGGAGTTGGTCAGTGGGACCACAAGTGGGTGAGAGGCAGAGGGGGAGTCCAGCTGTCATTAGGTAATGAGCACCTATTAATTTTTCCCTATGGATGCTCCAGCCCCACAGCATCCACAGATGTTCCCTATCCATTGGGATATCCCACCCTATCCCACCGTATCCATCGGGATGTTCCCAACAGCTTCCTGCCTGGGTTAGGAGTTATCCTAATCAGCTGAGTCAGCAAAATGCGGTGGCCATTTTTATGCAAATTAAGCATGGGATATTTAAATCCCTGCCTCATTTGCAATGTCAACCTGCCTAATCTGCATCCCTCTGCCGACAGAGGGATGCAGTCTAGACATACCCCCCATGGGTTGCCCCATTTACTTCAATGGGACACTCTTGGAATAAGGTGCTACTCGGAGAGAGGAAGTATATCTGAATGTGGCCCTCTGCATTCACATTCGTGCTGTTGGAAGATAGCGACATGACCTACTGACCACATTATTTTAAGATGAACACCTGTGACCAAATTATTTCCTCACCTATTCATCTATGATGTGACCCTCTTCCTTCATCTCACTCCTATTTGCTTTTCAAACATTCATACAATGGGGCAGGGGAGGACATATTGATGTTATGTCTGTGTAATCTGCTGACACTGAATTGTCTCTGCTGGACATGTTTGCCAAAGGGAGAGCAATGGCTGGCTGTTAACAGCTTTTGTCTTATGGAAATCGTCAAAACAAACAAAAAAGCCAGCAAAAGGGGTAAACCGTAAATGCTATAGGACATGAGGGAAAAGCTGGGGAAAAAGGTATTATTACCGTATTGTGCCAAATAAAAAATGGAGGGTGCCAAAATTCTATATTCTTCATCTTATCAACTTGAAAATACATGGACAGTCATAGCTATTATGCCTAATATTATAGGAAGGCAAGAAGACATATATTTGTTCTGAAATTCATCAGATAACTTCAGTAAATCACATGTCAAATATTTTTTAAAAAGTGAGGCTTCTGGGAACAGCTTCTTTTGCTTATGTTAAGCCACATATAACACAATATATGAAACAAACTCAGCCGTTTAATCACAGAGACAAAACGCCACCACAGAAGATTGTTCCATTTAAAAAATATGGTTGTGACTTGCAAATGCATTTTTAGAAACAATTTTATTACAAAGTGTCCCATCAAGCAACATCTTGAATATTCTAGCTAACAGCACCCATTCCTCAGTGCCCGAGGTAGTTGTAGAGAGCTCAGAAATGGCAAGACAAAAAACTGTATTAAGAGTTGAACTGGTAACAATTTGAATACCTGAAATTCTGAGAGTCTATTCTCCAGCCAATTCATATTGATAATTTCCCTCATTGATAAAGAAACTACCTGCATAAGACAATAAAATAACAGACCCCTTTACCATGATTCCCTGATATTTTGTTTTTTTATTTTCAAAGGTAAGTTTAGCACAGGCAAAATGTGCCAGCTTGACAGTCCAGAATTGCTCTATTTATCCACAGACTAGCCTGAATAGCGTGCAAGTCTTGTAAGCTCTTCACAATGCCCACATTGCTATTAGCCAGGATGAGTAGGGATAATGTCCTTAGTCTCTGTTTGTCAGAAGCTGGGAATGAGTGACAGGGAATAGATCATGTGGTGGTTACCTGTTCTGCTCATTCCCTCTGAGGCACCTGGCATTGGACACTATCGGAAGACCAGATCCTGGGCTAGCTAGATCTTTGGTCTGACCCAATATGGCCATTCTTATGTAGTCAATACTACTCAACCCCAAGTTGCCAAGTAGGATTAAGATGCTCTCCTATTCTTTGGGACCTGTAATTAGGGGCCTTCTGATTCCCAGTGCACTCACCCTAAGATTAGGGCCAAGATTTTTAAGAGATACTCATGATTTGGGGCACACCAGTTGAATCACCTACAGGGGCATGATTTTTCAGGAAGTGTTGAGTGGGTTCTCTCTGAAATTCATCCCACTTGCATGTGTTCCAAACTGAATGCCCCAAAATGGAGGCTCCCCAATCACTCGTCACTGCTGAAAATCTGGCTTATTTTACGATTTAAATGTAAAAATATAAGCAAAGGTGCAGGGACAGGGTTAAAATAACCTACAGGCAGAATGCTCAGGGGGACATTGAGAAGACACAGTTCTGCACTCATTATATATTCCATCAACCAAAACTTGAGTTGGGCTACTGTTTACATTGCTCATGTGCCAGAACCAGACTCCACATCTGCAACACATATTCCTTGACACTGAACTAACAAAGAAACATGATGAACATTCCAATTTTCTAGGGCTTGGGATTTTTTCCCCCCCCCCCTCAAACAACTTTTCTAAGTGGTTCTCAGACTTACTGTGAGAAAGCTGCTACTGGGCCACTCTGGTTTCTTTACTTACAAGCTCTGCAGCCATTGAGCCTCACAGCTCCTATTGGCTGTGGTTTGCCATTTGTAGCCAAGGAGAGCCGCGGCCTGGGGTCAGTCTGCTTCCCACTGCTCTCCTTGGCTGCAAACAGCAAACCGCGGCCAATGGGAGTCACGAGGCTCCGTGGCTGCAGAGCTGGTAAGTAAACAAACTAGAGTGGCCCAGTAGCAACTCTCTCAGAGTGGGTTTGCAGAACACTTGGACAAACACGGCTCTAAGCAGAGGTTTGTTAGAACTGTGCACATTGCAGAACATTCAAATATGAGATCTATATTCTATTTCACATGAAAAAGAGAGACAGCTTATCAGGCAACTGTCAATTGATCCACTGTAGTGTGCCCATCACTTTAGAATGTGGATCCAAATTAGCATAACTTCTGCACCAGCCATGTGGAAATTTATTGCTATTCTTTCCTATGCTACTATCATACATTTTTAAAGAGTTATCCCTAAAAAGGAACAAACATAGCTTGGTCAGGTGCTCTCCAAACAATTCACATTCATTTTTGCAGGCATTTGAATCTGTTTCTCCACCTAATGAAGCTCATAGAACAATAGGTGAAACTGTTAAAATAAGAAGAAAACATAATGGGCACTTGTGAAGCTAGTATGTTTTAACAGAGCATTGAAGTGGTGCCAAGAAGGGCTGCTAGATTCTAGCCCCACTCTGCCATTTGTTGCTGTGTACATAGGAGCAAAGCATTTCTGTAAATCAGATTATCCATCTGGAGCCTTGAATATCCGAAGCCTAGTTTATCAGTAGAAAGTTACTCATCCAAAGACAGATGTATCTCTGAAGTTTGACTTTTACACAGAAATCATTGTGTGCGGAAAACGTCTATGCATTGAAGTACCTAAATGCTTAATACCTCTATGAAAATTTCAAAGGAGAAGCTATGTCAGTCTGAAATTTTAAAAACAAGTAGTTCTGTGGCAACAAAGGGTATGGCTAGACTACACCTCTCTGTCAACAGAGAGATGTAGATTAGGCACGTCGAAATTGCTAATGAAGTAGGGATTTAAATATCTCATGCTTCCTTAGCATAAACATGGCCACCGCTTTTTTTAAATGGAGCTATTTAAAAAAAACCAGCAGTCTAGACACGGATCAGTCGAAAATAAACCCTTTTTCGAAAGATCCTGTATTCCTCAAAAAACGGGTTTATTTTTGACAGATCAGCAACTAGACTGCCGTTTTTTTTTAAAAAGCTCCGTTTCAGAAAAAAGCGGTGGCCATGTTTATGCTAATGAAGCACAGGATATTTAAATCCCTGCTTCATTAGCAATTTCAACGTGCCTAATCTACATCTCTCTGTCGACAGAGAGGTGTAGTCTAGACACAGCCTTAGAGACTAACAAACATTATATATATGTATGTATGTATATAGTTTTCATGGGCAACACCCATTTCATCAGAAGAATTGGAGTGGAAATAGCAGAAAACAAGAGAGAGACAGAGAGAAAGAGAGGCTACGGCTACACTAGGTGCTTTGCCGGAAGAGGCACTGCAAATGAAGTGTGGATTAGCATTTTCTTGTGCTTCATTTGAGTAATCTCTTCTGGTCCATTTTTCGGCAAGAAGTTATTGCGCAAAAACAAAAATAAGCAGTGTAAACATTTCCTTTTTGCACAAAAAACCCTTTTTGCGCAAGATCCTTATGCTTTTGATGTGGAAATGCAGATGTTAAAGGCAGGAGAAATTGACTTTGTAATGTGCCAACCAGTTAATGTTTTTCTTGAAGCCTAGGGTAAAGGTGTCAAATCTGTAGATTAATTAATTCCAGTTCTGCAGACTCTCTCTGTAATTTGTTAGTGAAATTCGTTTGTAGAAGAATGGCTACTTTTAAATCCATGATTGAGCAACCAGTCAGGTTAAAATGTTCCCCTATAGGTTTATGTGTGTTCCCATTTCTGGTGTCTGATTTGATTTGTGTCCATTTACTATGTGGGCAGATGAAACATTTTCTCCTGTTGACTTTTAAAACTCTGCAGCAAACACATGTTTTTCTGAACCCTCACTTGCCTGAAACTGTGCAATCCTTGGTCATGCTGACAAGTATTTACTTACACACGTCATCCCAATAACAAAGTCAAAAGCATTAGTCGTGTGAGTAAATGTCACTGTGTGTGTGACAGTTGTTCAGAATAACCCTGACTGTTTCTTGGTACATTTAGATCACAACTGTAGAACCATAATTGCTTTCTGCACAAGGATTTTGGGAGACTTCGTTGATGATTGCAAAGTGCTTTGAGGCCCAGGCAAAACCAGACAAAATAATAAATATAACACATACAGAAAACCTTTATAGTCTTGTTACTTATTCTTACTGATGCTGCCGCTTTTTTCTCCTTTCCTTGGAAGGTAATATGCTATTGAAAGGTGATATTCCCTCCCCCGGCAGGGCCTGCGTACATTTGACACTGTTTGGAAAAGTGACTAACAGGGTGCTCACTTTTACCAGGCCATTAATTGATAACACTTAATTAATCTGCCGTGTGAGAGATCAAATGAAGATTGTGTCCCACAACAAGCAACATATATTGACTTTGTTATTCCAATTATGTGTCTGGCCAGAACAGCCCTTTGGTACAAGACTTAACCTTTGAATCACCCTCAGCTCACAACCAGATCAGCTCCCGGGGATCTGACCTGAAAAAGACCTTGACACTGCTGGAGCTCTATGTGCTCTGAAATGTTCCACCTTGTGCCTGTCATAGCCTAGTGCTTATATTGTCATTTGCAATTACACATGTGTTGAACAAGATCCCTAGATAAGAGGTTGATAATTAGCAGGGTGGGCAGATTACAATTCAGTGTTTAATATTTGCAAGCATTTTTGCTTTATTTTTTGCTTTAAAAAAAACAAGAGATAAAAGAATGCTAGGGAAAGAGCAATTAGTTTCAGGCACAACTGGGTAAATGCAGCAGACAAAAAGGGCAAATTGCCTTTAGCAGACAATTTATGAATCAGCTCTAGATTTCTAAATCAGTTCTTATTTTTGTTTCCCTGGGTTATCTTCCACTAAATTGATGGGAACATCATCAGAGGCAGTTTTGGTGTAATTTAATATAAGAAAACATAATTAAAAATATATTCATCAAATTGTTCATGGTTTTCTCTGTGGATTGCTTACACTAGCACCACAGCAGGAAGCTGCAATAAGTTTTCTCCAGTCACTAATTTTGTTATTATTCCCGTACTCCAAATCAACCAATCCCAACACATCCATGTACAAAATGTAAACCGAATACATGCATACAGCATATTTAAATACTACAATCCTGGATTGACTCTGAGGATGGTCACAGTACAGTGTATTTTTCAACATGCCCATACTTGAGACAGTTACCGTACTTAGGAATATACATTGTGCATGATCTTTGCCTGCTACTTGCTTTGTCCCTCCTCCCCCTTATGCAGGCTGAGTGCTACCCTATTATGCAGGTAGTCCCAATTATTTCAGTAGAACCAACTGTGCAGCAAAGACTCGTCAGTGTGAGAGCGACAGAATCTGGCCCAATATGAGCTACATTCTGACTCAGACTTTGAATTTGTAAAAAGAAGATCCCCCCCACCCCCCATTTCTGCACGCTACACAGAGGTTGGGTTGAGGTGCACAGATGTAAGCAGTGGAGAGTGAATACAGAAATTCCATCACCACTCCTCACAGACAACAGCAGCTGAATCGGAACAGGAAACATGGAAAATAGTGACTTACTTTCAGGCCAGGTCTATACTAGAATATACTCGAATAGTGTAGCTGGAGTTGACGTACCTTAGATTTAATTTCTTTGGTGCCCCCGCTGCGGAAGATTGATGGGAGAAAATTTGTCAACTTCCCTTACTCCTCACAAACTGGTGGAGTACTAGAGTCAACAGGGGCACTATCAGCAGTCAATTTAGCAGGTCCTTACTAGACCCGCTAAATCAAACACCGGGAGATCGATAAGTGGAAACAAGCCCTCAGTACAGACTAGCAGTATGCTACCACCAGTGTTGGTGGCTCTCACAATTTTGTCATAGATCCTGTAATATTCTGAGTTTTTCTTAAAGCCCCAGTTCCCGCAGTCTGGTGATTATGCTGAAATCTAAGTTTTGTTGTTTTGTTTTGAATAGTTTCTAAACCTTGCAGTTGTGGAAAAAAGCTTGGGAATGTGAACCTGTTGGGTTCAAAAGAGAGAAGAAAAGTAAAAAGAATCCAAACATGTATGGCTGGCTTAAAAATCTGCCTTTTAAAAACAGTTTCATGACTTTTGAACAGGGGATTTGGCAATACTGTCTAAGCCCCTGAGGCAAGGAAAAAGCAAAGAAAGAACTGAAACTCAGAGAGGTGTCTGAGTTACAAGGCCTACTGGGACGGAGCTGCTTACATCTTGCCCTACATTCAGTGCTGTGCTTAATGTCACCACCTATGCCAGTGGTCACCAACCAGTACCAACCGGGATCTACTGGTAGATCTTGGAGCCTCTGACAGGTGATCCTGACTGGTTTGGCCAAGAGGTTACCAAGTGCCAGCACTTCAACTGCCCCTCTTCGCACTTCAGCTCATCTCCTGCCCTTTGCCTTAGAGCTGCCCCTCCCCCTTGGGGAGCTTCCTGCTTTCTGTGCAAGGCAGGGAAGGGAGAGGAAGGATGCTGATGTCAAGGTGCTCCCTCCCACTCTGTATCCTTTCTCTACAAAGCGAGGGGGGCACAACAGGACTTGGGATGGAGTTCGCTGGCTGCTTTAGGGAGTAGTCCAGGATCAGGGGAGGGGTGAGCCTGTCTTAGCCCCACTGCACCACCATCCAGAAGCCACCTGAGGTAAGCAGAGCCCACATCCCAAACTCCTACCCCAATCATGAACCCACTCCTACACCCCAAGTACCCTTGCATCCTAACACCGTCCCAGAGCCTGCAGCTAGAACTCCCTCCTACATCCCAAACGTTTGTCCCAAGAGCAGCTCAGAGCCCTCTCACACTCCAGATCCCTTAATCCAATACCAGAGCCTGCACCCTAACCTTCTGCCCCAGCCTGATGAAGGGCAAGAGAGGGAGGATGGAGTGAGAAGGGGAGGGGCCTCAGAGAAGGGGTGGGAAGGAAGTGGGGCAAGGGTATTTATATTTAGGGTAGATCTTAGATTGCACTTAAATTCAAAAAGTGATCTCGTGCTTAAAAAGGTTGGAGACCACTGACCTAGGCCATGATGAAACCGGTTTTAATTCTGATCTCACTTACACTGGTATAAATCAGGGTATTGGAAAAAAAAAGACAACAGAGTATTATTTGTGTAAAACTGGTGCAAGAGGGAGCAGAATCAGTCTTTCCATGTTCGCACATACAAATATCACAAATCTAATACCCACATTGCTTCTTAAAACATCAACATGTATTCTATTCGCAAATGTACCGAAGGAGGACTAAGTGGCACAGTGGGTGAGTGCATTAGGTTTTTCTCCTTTGGAGCAACACATCAAAAAAGGGCAAGCAAACTGGTTTCAGTAAAACAACACCCTGGCACATGCCCACAAAATTTGAAATGCCTTTCTAAACTATTCTCCCTCCTGATTGCTGCCCCATCAGACATCAGTAATGGGACATAATCTGATGCATGAGCCAGCAAAAGCTCCCATACAGCTGTTGACTCTGAAATATATTTTATTTGGGGGGAAAAATACTGGCTAAAAAGTATGGATTACTTACTCCTTTCAAAAAACGCTATATATAAAATGTGCCTATTTAACCAGAAGGGATGTATAGAAGAAACTTCTATTTACTGTGTCATTTGGAATATGGCACTGCACAAACAAAAATATTGTAAATGCTGTAAATACTACTCTCAAAAACACTGCAAATCACCATTGAACCCTAGTCCAGAGACTTAATACCATGGCAAATCTTGACCCCAAAGCCTTCTGGGTAAGAGGCAGGAGTACTACCAAATGAACCAAAGTGAAATGAGATGCATTTAAAGATAAATGAAGATATGCTAAGGCTTATGTGTGCTATCAAGCAATAAATATACTAGGAGTAGGAAGTGCAAAAAAGTAATTAAGGTTAAGAAAGAGGCATAGGCAAGCTATAAAACATTAGGTAGAGAGGAGGACTAGAAAGATTGCAGAAGGAAGCTAAGAGAGTGTAAAGAAAAAAAATTAATACAGAAAGCAAAGGAAGAGACAGTAAAGAAGATTACACGAGAGGTTAAGATAAATACAATTTTTTCAAGTTCATAAACAACAGGAGTCCATTGTTGGAGACAGAGGACTATTTTCCTCTAATGGATGGCATGGAAATATTATTAGAAAAAAAGGCAGACATTTCATTGAAGCAAAATAAAAATCAAATATTGTTCTTGGCCCAGTATTCACAACACAAATAAATGAATTTCCATGGAAATTGTGTACCCATACTGGACAAAATGGTGGAATTTGGATAAAAGACTTCATGTAAACTGACCAATGCCTAGATTATGATGTGATTAAAAAGAACCTAACTTGGGGAAATGTGGAAGGAAACTAGGGCTATCCCAGAAGAAATTACGAGGAAAGTAGCACTTTGGAAGATGACCAAAATGTGAAAGGAGGTTGAAAGATGTGAAATGAATTGAAAGAATCATTTACCATGCTTGGTCAGGACAGTAGTCATAACAAAGGGAAGTGATTATTGATGTCCAAGCAGAAATAGATGGGGACTAGCACTTCCATCGTACTGTAGTGTTCACCTTTAAAATGTCAACAGTTAACACATGGAAATATCCTGCTATACATAGATATGCCCTTTTCCAAGCATGAAGAATACTTTTAGGACCACACTGACACTAAGACCTTGACTTCACTTACCCCGAGATCTATCTTCCGGGGTTCAATGTAGCAGGTCTAGTAGGGACCCTCAAGATGAGAGGTGGGCAATAATTTTATAAAGGAGGCCACCTCACAAATTTTTGAAGTGGCCCCGGACCACTGGGGCCTCAGGTGGAAGTGGCCGGGCTAGGACACTTCTTGTGCTCCCCCGCCCATGGACCCTGATTGGCCTGGGGATGGGGGAGCAGATGAAGTCTTTGCCCCCCCCAACCCTGATGTCTAGAGAGAACTTCCAGCTGTTCTGAACAGGCACCACACACCTCTCTAGGCACCACACACCTCTTGTAGTGGGAGACTTCACGCACTATTAGAAGCTGGAGACAGGGGAGTGCCTGAAGTCTTTGACCTCCTGCCCCTACCCTGCAAGGGGCGCACAATGCTTAGGGGGAACTGCCAGCTGTTCTGAACAGCTAGCAGTTCCCTCTGGTGCTGCGCACCCTTGGCGGAAGAGGAGACTGTGATTGGAGTGGGGGAGTGGCAGGGCGGCTGTGGTCCATATCAATCGGCTTGGTGGACCGGATACACCTGCTCTAGATCAACCACTGATGGTGCCCCTGTCAAGTCCAGTACTTCACTAGGTCACAAGGAGACAGGGAAGTCAAAGGGAGAGTTTCTCTTATCGACCTTCCACAGTGGAAACACTGGAAATTCAGCTTAACGTATGTCAATTCCAGCTACACTATTCTCATAGCTGGAGCTCCGTGTCTTAGGTTGACTTTATTCTGTAGCGTAGACTTAACCTAATTATTCTCCAGCAGTGACATTCTATGGGAGACATCTCTAGGGATATCACAAGCAGCACACTGAAAACAAGGTCGCTTCTCCTTTCTAGAGTGGCTGGAAATATTTCAGAAAAAAAGAAGAGTTTTATCCCAAAATGGCCTTTTTCTAAAAAAAAATCCCCACCTCCCAACCTAAAATTGCAGACACTGCTGAAGCCTAACTTTTCACAAAAAATGTCATGTCTTTATTAGTTTCTTTCAAAATCTTTATCAAAACAGTTTTTAAAAAGTCTAAGTCCCCAGTTTTTTATAACCATTTGGCTAAAAATATTGAAAACATTCAAAAATATGTTTGGAAAATGGCTCTGGTTTCTAAAACATCTGAGATGGTTTGAAGTTTTCCATGAAAACAGACTTTTCCTTCTTCAGCCAACACGCTTACACGTTAACATAAAGTAAACTGGAGGTGCAAGCGGTAGCAGAAACATTGGCATTACCTGTTTGGCTGGAGTGTGGCTAAGGAAGTAGAGGAACTTGCACACAAGCTGTGGACAGGGTCTTCTTGGGGCATTTTTCTGTCATTGCATTTGACATTTATTTATATATTTATTTCCAATGGACTCCATTGTAGCCTGGATGCCTTTTGGCAGTGGGCTAAGAAAATGAGACTTTCATTGAGACACGGGACCCACAAAAAGCGTGAAGAATTGAAATGACAAGGCTGGGCTGATAGCTTGTTGAATGAACGAATGAAATGAATTGAAATTTACATTTATATAGCACCTTTCATCTACACTGTATCGCACAGCTCTGAACATTGTGCTGCAGAATCACTTCGCAAGTGCAACCACATCTGGGATGGAACTAGAACATGACAGCAGAGTGTTGTTTTCCAAAGTTTGGCCTTCCAAAAATGTGTCCGTCCAGCAATAGTGAAAGGTGGAGAATCTGCCATGAATGAACAAGTTCTCAAGAACAGAAAGTGGAAAGCTTCAGGCTAATTAGGCTGGGAAGCTGTACTAGGTGCCACAGGTGGCATTGCTTAATTTTAGGACCAGAATCTATGCTTATAACATACAAGACAATGCTTATGTTCTTATGTAGCACTCTAACATAGTGGCTCTGTGTGAATGAATGAGAAAGTGAGGTTGCCCTCTAGTGACTGGCCCTCATTGTAGCTAGTGTGCTTGTTAATACTATCTGCAGCTGCTTTAGCTGAACTTATACAAACCTGCAGTTTGGGGTTTTTTTTAAGGAGAAGTACCAAATTTCTAGCCCCACAGCCCAATGTACACATTTGATTCATATGAATATTTGCATATTGCACATAGAATCTACCACGCTGTACCAAATGTTGACTGAGGACTTTCAGCATAAAAACAACATACCAAAACCTCAGTGCCTCAGATAGCTCATCACCTTCTAGGCTTATGCATCCTTTGGACATACTGTTCCAAATGATCAGAAAGGTCCTATAGATGTCCTTACTTCCAAGTGATCAGCCTCCACCCCCCTGTGCCAGCCACTCTGGAAGTCAACATGGACAATGTTAATATGAACCCTTTGCTGCCACTGATCTGCTTTCTCTGGGCATTGTGATGGTAAAAAGGAAAACCCAGCTGTGCCTCTTGCACTTCCTATCACAAGCGATTTGAATGGTTGTTGGACGTCTCTGAAGATCAGTGGTGGATAATAGGATTCCTGTAAACGCAGTACAATATGTAAAGTTCTTTGCCATCCTTCCAGCTCTGTTGCAAAACTCTTGAGAGAGATTGGGTAAGTCACTTACCCCATATTACCTATGCCAAGAGTTCAAAACTCAGAAGACAGAACCCCCAGAATCATGCCAACTTCCTAAAAGCCATGATTTTTTTACACACACACACACACACACACACACACACACACCCCTCTATACCTTTTTTGTCATTCTTCTATTTTTGTTTTACTTTCTCTGCCTGTCCCCAACATGGACACATTGCTTCCAGGTTAAACATTCAACTATAACTTCTCACAGACTGGGCAACCAAATATGCTTCCCTTAGCACCTGCTCTCTATTTCTCACCCAGCTCTGTCCACCTATCCAGGTCCTCCTCTGCATGCCCCTCCCTGACTGCCCCAGACTGTCCTGCACCTTGCTTCTCCCATATGTAGGCTCCAGCACTCCTCCACTGCAATTCATCCCTGTGCAAGCTCTAGCAACCCCGTGGTCTCCATTCTTCTTAGCCTGCCCTCTAGCAGCTGCTGCTCCTTCCCACCCCCAGCAGAGCTCAGCAACTAGCTCTAGTCTGTAAAAAAGGGGGCTGCCCTGGGCTTTTCCTTCTATAAATCCCCCTGTCACCCATCTGGGCCATGCCGAGTTGAGGAAGGGAACAGCTCCAATATTCTATGTCTGCTCTGCCCAGCTCAGAATGTGAGGGTGCAAGCAAGGTTGGCCCTCGACTAAATGGCCCCCCAGGCGAAGAGCATCTTCTGTGCCTCCACCATTCCTTAAACCTTTCAATACCTATTTTTATTGCATTCATAGCCCATTGCAGAACTGCCATATAAAATGATACATCTGCATGCCAGGATCTGTAACTCTGTATTTATTCATGTTAGCAAAAAAAAAAAAAAAGGAACTGTAAGCCCAGCACCCCCAATCTCAGCACCCCAAAAGGTTACCTATTCCACATACCAGACTACTCCAGACTATGTATGCAGCATGGCAGCCAGAAAGGAGAAATACAGAGATCTCAGACAGAATCCCTAACTACCTATGGTAATTCATGAGACAGCGAGCCCCAAATGACTCAAAATCATTATCTTCACCATAATACCATGAGCACTGGCAATGCAATTTAGCCTCTTTATAGCCCTTTCTATGCCCACCTGAAAGATGAATGATACTCTCACAGGGACATTTTGAAAAGTCTCAGAGGGGCATCCATGTTAATCTGTAACTTTAAAAACAACGAGCAGTCCTGTGGCACCTTAGAGATTAACAAATATATTAAATTGTGAGCTTTTGTAGGTAAAACCCACTTCATCAGATGAATTGGAGTGGAAATTACAGAATCCAGAATATATATAACAGCAAAAGCAATTACCTGTCAATTGTAGGACCAGTGTTAATGATGCTAATTGAGTCAGGCTGGGTGTGTCGCATTCATAGCTTTTGATGTGTAAATGCGACTATCAAAGATGAGGGAAATTACCAGTTAATATGTTAACCAGTTAATATCTTTATTCAAGCCTAAGTGGATGGTGTCTGAATAATTATTCATTAAATATGGATAGTGTGCTTAGATTCATGGCTGGAGTATGTGTTTTATCTTAGTTATTCTCCAAACAATTTTTTTTTCACTATGAGATGACCTTGCCTCCTAGTGGTAAACACTAGAGCTGCATTAAGGTATTGGAGACACGTCCTGCTGCAATGGCAGAGTTACTGTTTTTTATACCAAAGTTGCTTGGTTCAGATCTCAGGAGGGTTAGAGTTTCCACACATGGACACACCAGCTATTAGGTAGGAAAGACAGATTTGTGGTTAAAGCAGCAAGTAGGGATTTAAGAGATTTGAACTCAATTCTGACACTGCTTTCCCGTGTCACCTTGGGCAACTCACTTAATCTCATGCAGCCTGTTTGGGGGGGAGGGAGAGGAAAGGATATAATGATCCTTTCATTGTCTGAGACTGCAAGTTCTTTGTGGGTAGGTGGTGGTGAGGAAAGGCTAAAGCAGACAGTGCTATGGGCAATCCTTTACCAGTGGCACGATCCCTGGGATACAGAAGTAACACCATAGCTTGCAATAGCTAACAGGAAAATAGCAGACATGAATGAGGATTTCTACAGAAGTGGAGTTTAGGGGAAGTATTGACAGTGTCCTCTAGGTAAGACAACAAAAAGTTAAATACAAGTTTAAAATGGATTCTAAGGTCTGGTCATGGTAGCAACATCACGGCCAAAAAAGGGGAGTCAAGAATACTGGAACTTATCACAAAAACTGCCTTCTCTGATGCATTTAGTAGTTGGAAGACATAGTGTACCAACAAGCAGAAAGAGCCAAAATCTGCAAACAGATAGAGGGCAGAGAGTTGAAAGATTAAGCAAAATGAAATATCGTAGTGAGATCCCAAGACGGATACTAACAATGAAACATGCTGGAGGGAGACAATGTGGGTAAAAGGCAAGGGATGGAGCCTTGAGAAATTTGGTAGTAGGAGCTGAGAAAGAGCCTTCACTAGAACAGTGGAGACACTGGAAAGCAGGAAGAGGGCTAGAGAGATAGGAGCTGGAATGATGCATTGATCAGTGGAGCTGAAAGATGTCCTGAGATAGAGAAGGAAAGAAAGAGTAAAAGAGATCTGAGAGCACAAATCTGAATGAGACCATGTCCTATGCCGAAAACGGCACACTCACCACAGTCTCACTGCAGTGTGGGAGAGGTGGTGAGACTCATGAGTGAAGACCATTTCCCCTCGAGCTATGCTGAAGCATGGAAGGTAGAGGACATCCCTTCTTTAAGAAAGTGAGGGGAGATGGCAGTTGTGAGTGTGCCAAGGAAAGGAAGCTCCGTTGAGGGTGAACTGGTTTATAATGGCCGTACATAAAGCCAAGATAATAAAAGTATCGGTAGAGGGAGGCACTGAAATCAGTGATGAAAGGCTGTGGTAAGGGAAGTCGTCAAATGAGGAACAAGGCAGCACAAGAAGATCGGAGGTGAGGAGGAGTCAAGGAAGGAATAGGGTCAAACTCACATTCAACTCACGGCACAGGGAAGGGAAGAGAATAAGAAACATAGAAGTGGCAAGGGTGG
The DNA here is from genome assembly GCF_052426305.1 of Pelodiscus sinensis. NCBI lineage: Eukaryota > Metazoa > Chordata > Testudines > Trionychidae > Pelodiscus > Pelodiscus sinensis. Next base: position 15,993,816 of record NC_143055.1, on the reverse strand, counting down.
CAGGTAATACAGGCTAGGGAAGGCTTTGCCTGCTCAAAAATACCGGGTTGGCCCCGCCCATGCTCCAGTTGGCCAGGAAGGCTGAGGCTGCAATATGGCTGCCCAGCTGTTCCCAAGGTCACGCAGCTGCTCCGGGAGCCAGAGTGGAGCTGGGGCCATGAAGCTACCCAGCTGCTCTGGGGACCAGAACAGGACTGTGCAGCTGCCTGACTGCCCAAAGGGCCAGAGAGGGTGCTGCCTGGCCACTCCAGGGGCCAGGGCCACAGCTGGGGCACATTGTTCCTGCAGCAGCCGTTGGCAGAGGCATGTCCTGCCCCGCCTCTCAGCCAAGCAGCGCTGGGAGGGGGCGGAGTATCCTCTGCACATGGAAGAGCTGTTTGCCACATGGCAGGAGGGCCATGTGGAGCCCACCTTGGCAGCCTTAGGGCAGCTGTGACCCGGGCAGCAGTGCTCAGCTAGCTTCTGGGAGGCAGCGCAGAGCTAGGTGAGGGGGCGGGACGGGCATTGGGGGCTTCAAGGGCAGGGCTAGTGTTGGAGCACTGTAAGAGGTGGGGGGCTGACACTAGGGAGCACTGGGGCATCCAAGGTGGGCAGCTGTCACTGGGGGGGATGACTCTGGAGTCAGGGCTAGTAGTGGGGGGACTATAGAGGCAAGACTTGGACAGGGGGAGGCTCTGAGGGGATTGGGTGCAGTGGGGCTCTGGAAACAGGAGGCTGGCACTTGGGGGGGTCTGGTGGGGTGGCTGTAAGGTGCAGGAGATGGGCACTGAGGTGTTTGGGATGGGGGGCTGGCACTGGGGGGCTTTCAGGGCAGGAGGCTGGCACTGGGGGGGGATTGGGTCCAGGGGACTCTGGTGTCAGTGGCTGGCACTGGGGGTAGTAGAGGGTGGGGGGACTCTAGGATTAGGCCTGGCACTGGAGAGGATCTGAGATCCAGGGCTTTTGGCAGACCATTACCATTTTATTTGCAAATTCATTATTTGCATCATGAATATACAAATAAAGTATTAGCAGTCCACCAAAAGTTTGTGAATGGGTTTGCCACTCTCTGGTATAAAAAAGTGGGAACCACTACTCCAGGGGCAAGCTCAGGCTGCTCAGCACCCCAAAACTGAGGGGAGGAGGATGTTGGACTGTGCTGCTGCCTGGTGCTGGTGGGGTAGGTGCTAGCCTTGACTAGAGGATATTGACCATAATGGCAGGGGAGGCCGGGGCAGTGGCACAGCCGGAAGGGCCCACTTGGGTGGGCCCTGACTTCAGGTGGGTGGGTAAGAATGGGGGGCAGGGAGAATGGGACAGTCAGGGCCCTGGAGTGGAGAGGGTTAAGCCTCTGGGCTGGGGGCACAAGCTAGGGGCCAGTGGCCAAGATGGTGACTTGGCTCCTGTGAGCATGGAAGAAGCAGGGCCTTGGGCAAAAAGGGTGAGGCTGGGACTTGCCTTTCCAAGCCACCTGTGCAGCCTGCCCATGAGAACCGGGAAGGGAACAGTGCCTCTCCAGAACACGGGCTGCGTGTGGCCAGAACTCTCACAGGTAACTGGCTAGAATTACTGAGTGTCCATGCTCAGGGAGTATTAAACAGGACTTTCCATATAGCTCTACTGGCTTTCTTGTGTCTGGAGCTCAGTGGGCCTTTGAAGAAGTGACATGTGCATGCAGGTGAATAGGATGGGCAGGAAGAGGGGGCAACATGTCTGCAAGGTTTTGGCAGAAAAGCAAAGAGGGTCTAGAATTCTAGGTGAAAAATAGGTGGATTGGGAAGAACAGGATTAGCAAAAAAAAGATGGAGAAAGCTGAGGCGATGAAAGTAACAGGAAAAGGTCCCGGTTTTTGCTGAGGAGGAGACATGTGAAGACAATGGGGACTTATGGAGAGCACAGGAAAAGTGTGTGAACAAATATAAACAGCTATCATGGCAGTAAGTGCCTACACAAAAGAAAAACAAGACTTCTATTGAGTGATTTTCCTTGATTTTTTTCACTCCACTCATGAGTTATCAATCTCGCCACTCATAAAGACAAATGTCATATCGGCCCTATGCCATCACGTATTGTCAATTTATCACTACTTAATATATATTAAAATGCACTTACCTCTGATTGTAAAAAACAAACAAAATAAGGCAACATAAATCAAAAGAAAGGGAGAAGGTGGAACAGGAAGTTGAGCAAACAGATGGACGGAGAGAGTGGATTTGTTTGTTTGTTTGTTTGTTTCCAGCAATTTTTCTGGAATTTTTTCCCTGACTCTTCACTTCTGCCCATCACAACATCCAAACTCAAAAGAACCCCCTCCCCCCAATCCCAAAATGCTTAAATGATCCTACAGAGTAAATCATATCAGTAGCTTATTAACCCTCCCCTCATATAATGATCAGTGCTGGATAGACACATCGGGGGTAGGGGGGAAGCCACATCAGAGTAAAACTCAGCAACCCTCCATCTCCCCCCCGATCCCATTATAAACTAACACAATATTTTTCTCCAATTTTCAGCCGGTATTGAAACTCGCAGCAGAAAAGATACTGAAAGCAGCAGGAGCCATGCAGGGGTGTCAGACTTCAGAGCGGACACTGCCTTGGGACCTGGGGGGGCCAGTAAATCAGTGCACGCTTGTCAACAGCTCCAAGCTGCAGGAATTACTCGAGCGAAAATAACAAATGGCTGTCATTGTGGAGCCAAAAACCTGTGATTATAATTATCACATCCCCAGTGACCTTGCATAAACTTTAATCCCTCTCCAATGGAGCATTTAAATAGCCTGCATCTACTGGCAGGGGACCGTGTCCTCTTCGCTGAAAATACAGAGGCTAGGCAAGAAACGAGGCACAAAGAAACCACCAAGCTCCTCTATGTCTTACAGATTGTATTAAGGGGCCGTACAAGAAAAGCATTGTCACTGTCATTTTAATTGATATTGTATTGTCATCCTGAATTCAAAATGCCTCCGTAGGCTCTAAACTCAGCTCAGCCAAACCCCAGGCATTTTAGTCAGTTGGAAAGGTCAAATAACGCCAAGTTTTCACAGTTGCATTCAGTGGGTTAGTGGACTGAAATAGCACACAATGTGTCCTAGTGGGAACACCACAATGGACAGCCCCCTCTCCATTGGACAGCCTAGTCCGGGCACACAGGGGGGCTCCACATAGGAGCTGAAGAACATGGGCCTGATCCTGAACTGATGCTTTAGCATCTGAAAAAGGTCCTTTTCAGATGCTAGACACAGGTGTTCTTTTCGCCCGTTCCTTTTAGGTCCACGTTACCCCTTTCAGTCAGTCCCAACAGTCTTTGATTATAGGATTAAGGAACTTTATTTGTGGTAATATTTTACAATGAGGTAACAATCACTGATGTTTCTTTAACACCTTCCAGTGACTATGACCTGGGGGGTTATAAGAGCGCTCACGACTGTGGTGGGTGCTGTCAAAAACGCTGAGCTCTTTGGGTTCCACTGCCAATGACTGAGGAGGGAATGAATGGAATATTGAAAGAATTTCTTCTCCCAGTCGTTCTTTTGGGGACCTAGTTTTTCCACTCTTCCCCATTTCAGATCTGTGACTCTTACAGTGGCTATGTCGCTTGATCATATTGCTTTGAAGTCTTTCTAACAAATGGCCAGGTTCCTAGTAAGCAGGCTGTATAATTTGGCTGCACCTACATATACCGTAAATCTAACCACGTCAGTGCTGATTTCTATGCTCACAAGAGCTACACCAGGCCTTTTCCTGCATACATACGCATAAACTATGGAACAGCCTTTGCTCTGGCGCCACAGACCCATATAACAGCAACTTCCTGCCATCTTCTAGTAGCGTGGAGGGACAGAGGAGCTGAGGGGACAAAATTCATTGTTTTATTTTTAAATGGATACTGGCTTGGTATTGAGTCTTTCCTTTTAAAAAAAATACAACTTTATCCATGAGAGATGCTAGCTGTAGAGCTAGGTAGGAGGTTAGGTGCCTGATTTGAGACACCCACAGTCTGAACATTTGAAACTCAGTGGATCATTTACTGCACAGGTAAAATCAATTGCTGAGCAAGGGTTCAAACTCAAGAACTCCCAAGGCCAATTCAAGGGCCAATAAACTGCATCTCTGTTTCAGCATATTATTGAGCCAGTAAAGAAACTGGAAGTGCTTCTTTCCCCCAAACTGTTGGAATCTATTTGCAAATAAACTAAAGAAAGAGAAAAGCATAGTTCCCTTTGCTACACTTGAGAAATTGGGGGAAGAGCTTATCAGAATATGAATTAAGTGTAAGCAGGAAATCATACCACCTAGCAAGATAGAGAATATTTGAAACTGCACAGCTCTGCTAGAGTGAAGTGTTTTGAAGTTAGGTTTCATATAAAATAAAAAATGTGGGTTGTTAATTAAATATCTAGCTTTGGGATGGGATTTTCCAACCGGCATAAGTAATTTAGAAGCACAACTCATATTAAAAAAATCAAAGAGACTTATGCTCCCTAAGTAACTGAGGGACTTTTGAAAATCCCACCTTTAGTCTTTGCTTTTTTGCTCCATTTTTTTATCCTGTATGTGTCTGTGGGGTGATGCCATTGTCTCTAAATGAAGAACCAAGGTGTCTCATTGTAGCTAGCACAATTTCAGTGACTATTTGAGTGAAGGGTTTGTTTTTAGATGGCTGTGCCATCTTAAACCATACCTGCTAGCAACCCAACATCTTCCACTGTGAGCATAGTTTTATCAGCCACATTTGATAACCACAATCAAACAAGTCTATAGCTAGCATGGACCTGCTCATGAGCCTACGGGTGAAATGGTAGTTCAGTCTCCATAACCAAACACTCTTTGGTGACACCCCCACTGAGCTGTGATTACACTGGATATTTTGGATTAGTTTTCAACAATGTGTGCAGCCGCACCATTGCTGGCAAGAGCACACGTGGTAGTGGGGATCTGCCAAACTATTTTCAACACTGTGTCAAACACACATGCTCAGAACAGGTGGTGATTATACAGTACAGGTATCCAATAGGAACTGTACTGAGACCAGAGACTCCTTTCATAAGCAGTAACACTGAACCACCATTAGATAGCAACAACTTTCAACATCCTTTTCACTTTAAATAGAATTTGCTATGGAGAACCTTGATGGAGTCGGGCGGCGACATAAACAAACTTCTACTTATTTACTTGCAGGGATGACAAAGCAGAGGGACACGTGAGCCACGCAACAATTTAAACACCACACAAATAGGCTCTTTGGGGCAGGGACCATCTTTCATTACACGAGTGTACAATGCCTTGCACAACTGGGCCCAGACCTTCCCTGCAGACATTACTGCAGCATGCATTAATCAACTAAACTCCTACTACATTCTTCCCTGTCAATGACCCAGTCATTCCAAATCCCTCCTCTCACTGCACACATACTTTTCTAGTTGATAGAATATTTGTTCTTACCAACTTATCCAATATACTGCTTTGATAGCCACATTTTCTACACGTGTCATCCATGAGACATTGAAAAAAATTCAGTGAATGGCATCCTTCCATTTTATCTCATACTCTGGGAGAGAGTTCCTCACTGGTCCTCTTTCCATTTCTTGTGCCTTTGCTGCAGTCCCATTTCTCCCACATACTAACATAGGATTTCTAAATTAAGGAAATACACATGTTGTGGATAATTCAGACACAGTATTTGTCTCTTTCCCTCACATCATGGGCCAAATTAAATGTTAAAGAAACCCGCCATCAAGCATGACACTGGCAAATGTTCATTTCCCCTTCCCTGTTATTCATCAGGATTAGAAATGCTTTAAAATAGCAGCCCTGGAACGTTCAAAGTCTTTGGATTTTGTGGCAATGGGAAAGGCATTAATAACGATACATGAAATTGTGAGTGAGATACCAACTATGTGGAAATATTCCAAAATGTTACACAAAGGCTAGAACCAGGATACCTGTGGATTTCGGTGGAACTCATGTGCCTGTGTAACCTGGTAATTTTTCTATAGTTTCATCTTCAGTATAGGCTAACCATCCAATAAATAGCACCTAAATCTCTTCACATTATGGGGAGAAATACTCATCTCTGAATCACACAGTGGTTCTCAATTCCATAGTGAGAACCCTCGCTACACATGGAGCAACTATGGACATTAATGGGAGTGCCACATACAGAACAAATAGTTTCATACGGAGAAGAGAATTTCACCCACATTGTGCATATTTGTCACATAGACCCATGAAATACAACTTTCTCTGGGGGAGGGGAACACAACCCACTTGAGTCTGCCCATTTCTACCTTCTCATCCTGTGCTCTGTGCTCCACTGCCCTGCCGCCACTCAAACCAAACAGGCAATCTGACATTTTTAACAGCTTTTATCATTTCATAACACTGACTCCTGGCACCTGCAGATTCCATGGTATTTTCCTGTGGTGACTGCACTCAAAAGAAGCCTCTGGATTTTATGAAATGCACAAAGCAATCTCTATTTGGATCTAGCAGGAGCCCATACTCAGACCAGGCTGCTCAGTTCTGATGAAAATGGAGCCGGACCAGGATGAACAAGATGCAATTCCTGAGAAATCACTTCATTGGATCTGTGTTCTTTTAGCTAGAGAAGGCCTGTACATAGCACAGGAAGGGCTTTAAAAGATGGAAGGGGTATAGAAGTTATAAGACATGACAAACTGTGTAGCACATACCAGTCCTTCCTCACAGGGCCTCACCAAGCATGAAGAAGAGGCCGACTATGTGGGACAGGAAGCCAGTTGGCAAAATGGAATCCTCCAGAGGTCTGGTTACCAGAGAAGCATCCCAATTGTGAACCTTTGGGAATGCCCTGTCACTGGATCCATAAGGAGTTTGCGATTTCCTAGCATGTTTTCACATCCAGTTTGTCTGCAGGGATTCAGGTTATTGTCCTGAATGTATTTTAATGTATTCCCCTAATGATGAAATGGTACTAGTCCTAAGACTAATACATTTAATGCATCTCCACTGGGACTATTCTAACCATTCAAAACCTTTAAGTGGCCACCACTTTTTTTAATAGTTAACCTAGAAAGAAATGCTACATGCATGACTCTACCAGAGCCAGCATCACCCAACAAGCAAAAGAAGGTTCAGAGGGGCACAGAACCAGTAAGGACCACCCTAGCATTCTACAAATCCCTCACTATTGAATCCTCTTACCAGTACTCTGTGCGCCATACCCAGTCTTAACAAAGCTCACCATTTTATTGCAAGTTTCAAGATATTTGGGCTGGTTTGTTTCGAGCCAAGCTCCTGAATTTCTGGAAATATGTTCACATCTCACCTCTCATTTTCAAAGGATGCATTTCTAGCCTACATGCTGTGAGTCTGCAGCTTTGTGGGTGTGGCCCTGTCCCTCAGTTGAAGCAGGGTGGACAATGGACAGAATTTTATAATGTTGGCTTCATTGTCCATTTAAACACTTCAGCTTATTAAACTCATGAATATATACATAGTACATAAGAACATAAGAATGGCCATACTGTGTCAGACCAAAGGTCCAGCCAGCCAGTATCCTGTCTGCCAATAGTGGCCAATGCCAGGTGCCCCAGAGGGAGTGAACCGAACAGGTAATGATCAAGCGATCTCTCTCCTACCATCCATCTCCACCCTCTGACAAACAGAGGCTAGGGACACTATTCCTTACCCATACTGGCTAATAGCCATTAATGGACTTAACCTCCATGAATTTATCTAGTTCTCTTTTAAACCCCATTGTAGTCCTAGCCTTCACAACCTCCTCAGGCAAGGAGTTCCACAGATTGACTGTGTGCTGTGTGAAGAAGAATTTCCTTTTATTTGTTTTAAACCTGCTGCCTATTAATTTCATTTGGTGGCCCCTAGTTCTTATATTACGGGAACAAGTAAATAACTTTTCCTTATTCACTTTCTCCACACCACTCACGATTTTATATACCTCTATCATATCCCCCCTTAGTCTCCTCTTTTCCAAGCTGAAAAGTCCTACTCTCTTTAATCTCTCCTCATATGGGACCTGTTCCAAACCCCTAATCATTTTAGTTGCCCTTCTCTGAACCTTTTCTAATGCCAATATATCTTCTAATGCCAGTAGTATCTTAAGTATTTTAAATTAAAATGATCAGTTTTGTAGGCAAATGAAAAGATATTAAATCCCGTGATTAATGTGGACCTGACTCATGATTTTTGAATGCTAGGGGTTGACAATATTGCATATTTCTATTGCAATGTGAGAAAAAACCGTTTTGGGGTCATTCATTTCAGATTAATTTCAATTCTCTTCTGTTTGGGCAACTTTCGCATATTTGAGTTTCGGCAACTAATGTTTTACTCAGCTCTAAATATAAGTACTTAGGGACTCCATATCAAACACTGAAAGGAAGGAAGCTACCGTATAGAAGTTATGTTTTTTCATGGCTTATTCTTTTATTTACATATATTTAAATATTTTAATTATAAAACAAGATTTTAATTCAATCAGATTGTGCTACAAAAAGCAAATAATTTCTGACTATAATTATGCTACATTAAATATTAATGACATCGCTTTCAAGTTCATTGGCACATTATTGAGAAAGAAAAAATAATTGTTAAAAGGGTAGGTCCTGAACCCTGGAAAAGCTGTAGAGATACTTTGTACACACACATATACGTATAGCTTTGTGTATATGTGTACAGATGCATGCATACCCCCACACACGTGCTATGAAGAAATTGAAAATCCAGTGTTACCCATGAGCCTAGCATTTCAATTATAAAGCAATCGTATTACATATCCAGAAAATGTCAGTGTCACATGTTTCTATTGTATGTTGTTGAAAATACCCTAAAGTTTGGAAATTAATCACATGGCAATGCCAATCTTTTAAGCCAGGCATCTATGAACCAACCTCTTCCCTACTGAATGAATTACATTGAAATCATATAATTGCAGGCTGCCATTCAGTCACCCTTAACAATAGGCGACTTCGAAAATTGGAATTTTTTTTCCCCCTCTGATTCCCAACTTGCAGGCATGAAGCATACAGTAAAAGCTTGGTGCCTTTCAAATTACCTAAAATGTACATCCTTCACACAAATGAAAAGAAGGGTGCAATTTAAGGGCAAATCATTTTGTGTTAATCCTTGGGAACTCAAAGCATGAAGATAAAAGAAGAAAAAATGCAGGTTTCACTTTGCTCATTATGGCACATTGACTTTCACCTAATCGTATGCAATTAAAATTTCTTCATGAGATTTCCTTATTGAAATAAGAAAGATAGCACTGTGCTGAATGTGGTGATAGATCTGGCATAAACGTGCTTCCTGGACAAACTGATTTATCATGTCTCATTCCAACAGTACTTTCTTGCTTGCTCATTTCTCATCTTATTACTGTGAAGTTGTAATTAAAGAGGATCCTCCCACAGAGAAGAGTTCTCCTTGAGGACAAGCTGAATTATAAATGCACTGTTCTTTCACAGCGACTAGTTTAAAGGGACAGTCTACAGAGAAAACGAGCCATGCCTGAGACTTTGGAATGTCTGGCTCTAATCATAATTCAATGCAGACTTATTTCTGTGGGACTCAAAATAAATTGATTGGTTTTGTGAGCAAATATAGCTCTGGAATTGGTTTAATTAGCTTAAAATGCTTAGATACTATGTATATATTCATGAACTTAATGTACTGAAGTGTTTAAATGGACAATGAAATCAATACTTTTAAACGTCTGTCCACTATCCAGGAGCAATAGAATAAAAGTTGACTAGAAAACCAACCAAAATTGAGCACTTTAAATTGACCAAAAAAACCCAGAGAGTTTGCCAGGTGATTGCCATTATGAGAGAGGGATTATACACAGGGATAAGAAAGGGATCTAGGGATCCTAGTGGACCACAAACTAAATATGAGTCAACAGTATGACACTGTTGCACAAAAAGCAAACATCATTCTGGGATATAACAACAGGAGTGTTGTAAGCAAGACAACTCTACTCTGTGCTGATTAGGCCTCAGCTGGACTACTGTGTCCACTTCTGGGCACCACATTTCAGGAAAGATATGGACAAACTGGAAAAAGGTCCAAAGAAGAGCAACAAAAATGATTAAAGGTCTGGAAAACATGACCTATGAGGGAAGACTGAAAGAATTGGGTTTGTTTAGTCTGGAAAAGAGATGACTGAAAGGGGACATAACAGCTTTCATGAACCTAAAATGGTGTTATAAAGAAGGAGAGAGAAAATATTCTCCTTAACCTCTGATGATAGGACATGAAACAATGGACTTAAATTGAGGCAAGGGAGGTTTAGGTTGGACATTAGAAAAAACTTCCTCACTGTCAGAGGCTATGTCTACACTGCACTGGTTTTGAGAAAGAAATATGCAAATGAGTCTAACCGAATATCGCTGAGCCTCATTTGCATAATTAATGAGCAGCTGCTTTTTGCACAAGAGGCTTTTGCGCAAAAAGGAGTCATTTACATGGCTCCTTCTTGAGCAAAAACCCTCTCTTGCGCAAGAGCCATTTTTCCAGGAAAAATCTGCAAGAGGAGGGTTTTGCACAAGAAGGAGCAGTGTAGACAGCTCCTTTGTGCGCAAAAGCCTCTTGTGGAAAAAGCGGCCCCTCATTAATCATGCAAATGAGGCTCGGCGATATTCCATGCTTAGCCTCATTTGCATATTTCTTGCGCAAAACCAGCGCAGTATAGACATAGCCAGAGTGATTAAACATCGGAATAAATTGCCTAGGGAGGTTGTGGAATCTTCATCAATGGATGTTCTTAAGAATATGGTAGACAAACATCTCTAGGAATGATCTAGTTTTAGTATTCTATGTGTCTAAGATATATTTAATATCACATTAGAGCCCTCTGGCCAAAATCTGCTCTTTTGAAATCAGCACAATTGCTCTGGTATCAAGAGGAAAGATTGTATTCCTCTAGTTCAGACTAGTATCAAAATTTCCCAGTTTGCTACCTTTGAAGTCAACAACAAAAATCAAATTCCCTTTAGTAGGAAGAAGATCCAGTTCCAAGAGTCTGTTTTATAAAGAATCTTATATCTTTGTATTGGAACACCTCACCTAGTTACAATAGTGCAGTGAGTGCCTCACCGTGAGAGGGTTCAGAGTTGGAGATTCACAATTGGTCCATTTTCCCTAAGGCCAATAGACTTTTTAAAAAGATGCATTACAGGGAAGAAGTGTCAATCTGCAGTAGGGAAAGGCTCCAGCTGGAGGGAAGTGCCAGAGCATGTAGATGTGTCTATTTGTTAAAATGCACTTTCCACAAATATTCTCAAATATCTGCTTAAAATCAGAGGTTTCTACAGATATTTGCAAGACACACACAAGGCGGCCCATGCAAATTTGTCCTGAAAAATATCTCAGAAATATACATCCAGCTCTAATAAAACCCCAAATCCTTTAAAAATAATCTATGTCAAATGTCACTCTGAAAAACTTGTTAGGTATGCTGATGCTAAAATAAATACAGTTCACATTTCTTCAAATGCAAATTTTCTGGGTTTGCTCTCTCTTGCTTGACACACAAAAATGGCTAGAATTGTTTTTCTTTGTGGGCAGGGAGGAATTTTCGGAAAGAAATTTGCTCCAAGGCTGGACATTTCTGACCAAGGTGAACGTGTTTTATGGATGAATTATTGCTGGTTATTAACTTACATAGTGTTGTAAATATATCTGGTGTTGTGAAGCAGTAGGACAGTGCCAAGTAGAAAAAAGGTCCATGCTCTAGATTATGATCTAGAGGCGCCATCAATGACAAACTACAAGACAAGCCAGAACATGCATAAATCTGGAAATACCCATTAGAGCTTCCTCATAGGGTAGGTGTCCTTTTAGATATTATAAATAAGAAATTATGAGGATACAAGAACAAACAAAGCAGCATTTCCAACCAGCGTCCTCCCCTCAGTTCCTGTACCTTTTGTTCTTACTGGTTACTTCTGCTGACCAACAAATCATCTCCCCGACACAATAAATTTGTTATGGAACATTATCTCAGCCGGAGGAAGGCCAGGATATGCTAAAGGTCATGTATGTATTAACCTACTACATGAGAGTCCCCACCCTTAGACTAAAATGTAGTCTTAAATTAAATAGTATTGAACTAGCTATCACTGATCTCTCATAAACAGATTCATTTACCTGACATGTTTTTCCAAGATGTGCCTGCAGACAAGTCTTGTTTGCTGTAAGGTATTATAAAAAAAAGCCATGTTGATGAAACATTGAGGTTGGCCAGTTAAAGTCTAAAAAGAAAGGAAATGCAAAAATAATAAGATTCTAGCAGCAATTTTAATTTAGCTCTTTAGTACATCTGGCCAGATTTTGATATCCATAACATCCTTGCAATTCCAAAGTAACTTTACTGACACCTATGGAGTTTGATCTGAATTTACACTAGTGAGATGTTTTAGTATGGTGGCTCCTTTATTGTATATTTAATGGCAATATGTTAAAACATAAAGAGAAATATAGTAAAATAAGCAGAACACCAGGGACAGAATTACGTACGTGTTTTAAAATTAATTTCCTTTGTTTTTTTAAAAAGTGAGAAAAGGAAAGTTTCCTGCTTTCTAAAATTAGAATTTAAATGGTCCTGGTTAGACTTGAGATTCACAATCCATTAAATCAGAGCTGAAATCATTGTGATAGGACTGTCATTATGAGCTAAAAAGATCACAGAGCTAAAATCACTTAAAGTGGGACAGTGTTTCTGCCTAGACTGCAGAAACTGAAAACTGTCAAGGACTGGTGTACAGTGGTCACAGCAGAGAGGCAAGCTGCAGGAGAAGGTGACTGACACTCAGCTGATGAACAAATGGCTGGAGAGGGGCAGCAAATGGTCAGTAAGGTGGTGGTAGTGAGGTTCAATGAGTGGCCAGCAGGGCAGCTGGTGAAGAAGTGCAGCAAAAGAAGTGAGCAGGCAGCTGGCAAGATGACAGCAGGCAGAGGGAGGAAACAGGCGAGTTCCTGAGCCACAAAGCAGATACGGTGCCTCTTTACTCCCCCCCCCATCCAAGGTGCAGATGCACCTCTGAACTCTTGATCCGCACTGACCATGGACAGCAACTGTGAGTGGAGTGCAAAGATGAGTCAGACACATCATGGGGAATTTTGAGTTGCTGGACTTTAGGACCCGAGGGGGAAAGAACACTGCCCAAACTACTTGGGGGTGGGTCTTTTACTCTTGGTTTATGTTTATGAATCTTGTTTGTGGTGTTTTCTCAATTTAACGCTGAACTCCTTCACTCCTTTTATAAAAAGTTTTTTTTTTTCCTACACTCAGGCTACATGTACACTGCAGGCTTCTTGCACAAGAACTTTTTGCAGAAGAGATCTTCTGCAAAAAGTTCTTGCAAAAGAGCGCGTCCACACTGCCATATGCTTTTACGCAAGAGATGTACTTTTGCAGAAGAGGGCGTCCACACTGCCCTGGATGCTCTTGCGCACGAAAGTTCTGATGGCCATTCACAGAATGGACATCAGAGCACCTGTGCTTTTTCTGATAGGAGGTTCTTGCGCAAGAAACCCCTGTTGTCCGTCCACACATGCCTTTTTGCACAAGAGCTCTTGCGCAAAAAGGCTTATTTCTCATGGAAAGAGGAATAACTCTTGCACAAAAAGCCCTGTCTTCTGATGATCTACTGTACTTTTTCTTGTGCAAAAACATGCTTGTAGTATGGATGCTTTGCAAGTTTTTGCACAAAAACTCTGCAGTGTAGACGTAGCCTCAGACTCTGTGCTTGCAAGTTGGAAAATAGTGTCCTTCAGAGGCACCCGGGCAGGCGTGTAATTTTCTCAGGTTACTGAGTAGAGGCTTAAGCCAGTTCTGTGTTGTACCAATGGAAAGGAATTGAATCTGGCCCTGGTTGCTGCTAGCACCATCTGATAGAAGGGTTATACAAGTTAGATACTCACATATGAAAATACAGGGAGCATTATATATTTTTTGTTATCACTTCTATTTTGGTTTGCATTATTTTGTTTATTGGAAGGTAGCAGCTTGGAGGAGGAGGAAACTTCCCCCAGTAAAGCATATTTCAATCCAGAAATTACTAATCTTATTATATACTTCGCAAAAAACCTCTGAACACTTTTGTTTTTTGAACAGGAAAAACATAACCAGTGACAGGGACAATATCCAATGAAATAGTTCATTTCATGGTGTTTTATTAATGTGGGTATTGACTTTTCCCCCTTAAAATTCCTTCCTTGTTCTTGATTTCCCAGTTGCTAGCCATCATTTTCAAATAACCTGTTAATATTTTCCTGCACATGTCCTTACTACCTACCCTACCACGATTCCTTTGCTGCAGATTCACCCTGCCTAAGATGCCCTGTTCACTCTACCTATTTTTTGTAAAGGTCAGTCTCCTATGTTATTCATTATTGGTTACTTTTTATTTATGATGCACTGACGAGTGTGTGGTAGAGGTCCCTTGCCATCTGTGGAGGATGACAGTTTCTTACAATACCAGTTAAAGAAGGTTGGTTCTTTAGCTCAAACCGTCAACATGTTTATCTTTGGAAAACTGTAGTTGAGTCCTAGCTAAGATGTCAGCCTTTGCATATTTATTTACATTTATATATAAAAAACCCCACTCTCTCCACATGCACACATCCTAATAAAAAAAATCACATACAAGTTTGCCTGTTTAAGTGGAAAAAGCAAAGAGGCCTGCCTACTCTTACAGCCTCCTGGCTGAGTGATCAGCAGAGTTGGAGTCAAGTACCTTTACCACCAAAGCATAGACCCCTACCACTGGAGCTAAAGGGGTGGAGCAATTAGCTGCTAGCAGTGGTGTTCTGTTATCTTCTACTAGGCCAATCAATGGAGGGAGATGCAGGCACAAAGTTTGCTAGTGTGTCATACAAGCATCTGAAAAAAAAATCGGTACCTGTACTGCATCCTAAAGGCCAACAAACACTGAGTCTCCGGGGGTAAATTCCAGAAGTAAGGGCCCTTCTCTGAGTATGCCCTGTACCATACCCCCAACTCTTTACAACTAGGCTACCTCTAGACTGCAGGCTTCTTGCACAAGAAGCTTTTTGCAGAAGAGCTCTTCCGCAAAAACTTCTTGCACAGGAGCACATCCACACTGGAAAAGCACATTGAAAAAACAATGCGCTTTTGTGCAAGAGAGCATCCAGACTGAACGGACACTCTCGTGCAAGAAAGCTCTGATTGACATTAACAGAAGGGCCACCAGGGCTCCTGTGCTTTTTCCTCTTTCCTGTTTTTGCAGGAAAAAAAACCCTGTTTCCCGTCCACACACGCCTTTCTGCGCAAGAGCTCTTGCGCAAAAAGGAGTTATTCCTCATAGAAAGAGGAATACCTACACCGCAAAAAGCCCTCTGTTCTGTTGATTCACTGTAAATTTACTTGCACAAAAATGTGCTTGAGGTGTGGACACTAAACAGGTTTCTGAGCAAAAATGGCTGGTTTTGCACAAAAACTCTGTAGTGTAGACATAGCCCCAGAGTCTCCAATGACTTCAGCCTCTGTGGCAGACAATGGAGAGGAAGAGGGCCTCTCATTTTCCAGGCCTCTCAAATGGACACACACTGTTTACAGCCCAAAGTCAAACACTTAAATCATAGCCAAAAGACTGTTGTAAAACATTCTTTTCAGCTCACAGCAAGTTGGGCAGCCTTGTTCTGAACCAGCTATAGCTCCCAAATATTCCATAAGTGCTGTCCCAACGCACGTATAATGTAGAGTCAGATGATAAAACTGCCAAGGAAAATGGATCTTGAAGAGCTGCATCTTGATACACGGGGGGGGGGGGATGCATTATTGGCATTAGATGTTACCTGCCTGTCCAGAAAACTTTGTCTCCTCTCCCCAAAGGGTAAGCAAGCCTCCTCAGTAATAGGAGTGTGAAAGGGTTAGGGGAGACCTCATCCAGTGAAGGGCAAGTATGCTCCATACCTCTTAGGTCGGGGTTGGGAGGCTGTAATTTTTGTCTATGCCTCTGGAGACAGAGTCAATATACCCACCCTTGGTAGGGCAATGGCCAAAGTCAATATATTCATACCTATTAGCCAGGCACTGAAGCCCAATGACCAGATTTGTCCTGGTCATCAGGGCAGGAAGGCCTAGCAGCCAGAATCCATAGATTTGCTCTCTTAGCAGGGCAGTAAGACCTAGTGGACATGGTCAACAGTTGCCCCTGTATGTAGAGCAGTGAGGTCTGAGGTCTAGTGGTCTCAGTCAGGGAAGGAGGCCACCACACACACACAAGGAGGGTGGTGGCCCAGGGAGGAGGTTCAGGCCTTCCCTCTCCTCTAGGCCACTGTAGTGGCCAGAGCATATACCACTGAGTCAGCAAGGGGGAGGCTCAAGACCAAAACACAGTGACTCAGAATATTGGTTCACTAACCAGGCTTTAACTCCCTTTGGCTACTTCCTACCATAGTTCCCACTGCAGATCTCTACTGTTCCCGGGTTCCCCAGTATGCACTCTCCCTGGAAAATCTGGGCTCCAAAGGACTCCATAAAGAGCCTGACAGCTTCCTCAGATGCAGCTTTTCCAGCTCCTATGGCCTCAGGCTTCCGCTGATCTGAGGCTGGAGCCTGTAGCATACCTCCTTTCAGTGCAGCAGTCAACTCCAACTGAGCTGCTTCCTTTTGTATTAGTGCAGTTGAAGCATGCCCAGTAGAGTTGAGAGGGTGTGGCTTCCTCAGCCCACAGTGTAGGACTAACCCTTCCCCATCTAGTGTGGAGCAAGTGCATCCCATCACAGAGAGTCAAAACCACACCATAATGTCCCCAAGAATTGTACTCCTAACATACTTCCCACACCTCCCAAATCATTATTTCTTCAAAATTAATCTGTTACATTGGGCTGGATTTGACACACTCAACCCTACTCCACCATGCCCCTGCTACCTGACATCATGGTTCAATGGCTTTTGATGGGACCAATATTTTGTAAGACCAGCTTTTCTCATGAGATTGCATCTGGTACGAAATTAGAACCAAAGAGACCTGGTCCTCAAACTTAACAGAACAGACCAGAGAACTGGAGCAGTATATGCCCCAAATTTAGGAGTGTTTGGGATACAGAGTTTTGCTTCTGACTTATCTCCACTACCTTAGAGGGATGAAAGGAGGAGGAGGACCACATTGAATAATGTCATCAAACAGCACCATATATGTGAATCTACAGGGAAAAGTGCAATTTGGCATAATAGTCCAGTAAATCAGAAGCAAACAAAAAATATCTGAGTAAGAATGGTGTTTATGGCTTGCTGTCTTCAACAGTAAACCATTCTATGGTGATTTTGAAAAAGGAAATGTTGTCTCTGTGCATGAAGCCAAATACTGAAATCCTTTAATGGTATGGATAGCTCATATCTCTGCTTTTAGAGAGCCGTTTCTCCTTTTTAGTCTCATTTTCACTCTCCGTCTGTCTTCATTAGCCTGCTGGCACTTGGCTAGGATTAGTAAGCTAGTTTCCATGGTTTCTTATTTTCACTTTCTATCTTTCTTTGCTTAACTCATTAAATTGCTCATTACTTTACTACATTTTACAGGAGACATATTTATTGTATTAGTTACACAATGGCCAGATTAGTAAGTGATAGGCAGTTTGCGATTTGAAAGAGCCTAGTTCAAGAGCAGAAAAGAAATGCAAGGGGTATTAGCTACAAGTTGTAGCACAGCCAGGCTAGCTGGAGTTTGCAAAACGTTTACCCTTGGTTATTAGAATTATGTTACTGCATTTAATTATAACAGACACCCAAGCTGTCCACGGTGGGCTGCAACTCAGGAGAGAATGGCAGATGCAGGGGATCCATTTATGACTCTACACACAACACAGCTCCATGGGAGTGATGTGGGGAGGGGGTCAAGACACTCTCTAAGTACCAATATTAGAGCTGCCCCGATGGTTGGTGTTGGGGCGGGGGAGAGATGGGAGAGTAGGGACTACACACCTGATTCCCTACCTTACAAATAAGTGGGATGGGAAGTAGCAAGGGATGGGGAGGGGAAGAGCTGTGGAATTGTTTTGCTCCTGGGAGTCTTGCCTGAACAAAACTGGAGTGTGAACTTTCGGATGCAGCTTCAGTTTTCACAGGCAAGGTCCCGTTTAATTCATATCATGATTGTTTCCTTTGGCAAATAATCCTGGGCCTGATACTGCCATCTGCACTCAGGCAAAATTCCAGCTTCATTCAGTGGAAGTTTTGTCTGAGTATAAACTATAGCTTAAGGTTTGCTATTGTACCTAAGCAGATTTATTCTTCTGCTTCATTAAAACCCTCTACTTATCTGTTCTAGTAAGTCATTCGGTGATCGAGTGTGTCTGTTAAGCAGAGTCCATGCTGAAATTGGTTTTCCATTCCAATTTCTAGTTTTTATAGTTGATCTCAACAGCCTTTGATATATTTTATTTGTTTGTGTAGGTACCTGTAGGCAGCACTTGCTAAGCTAACATGCTGCCACCACCACCATTTATGTACCGCCAGCAAATGTGATGTCCTCCTTGTATGTGGAGGTACCAACAGCAGCCTATTGGTCTTGCCACCTTGTGTATTGATGTTGCACCTTCCTGGATTACAACTTGTGCATTTATGTACATTGCACATCTGGAATAATTCCAAACTGCTGGCTATTTGCCTGCCTTCTGGCAAGCTGAAATACATTTTGCCCCTCTAGTCTAGTCACAGAGAAAGTGGTGAAGCATCTTTGCCATGAACCTCTCTCTTTCTCTTTTGATCTTTTCCACTGTTAAATATAACATAGTTGATTCAATTACATTGATGTTGCTCAGATGCTGAATGTAATCATCCATGCTCTGCCTCTTTAGTTCTACAGAGCTCCAAGACACAGAGTTCTTTCAACTGAATTAAGATCTTTCTCACAGTTAGTGAGTAGTATATACAGGGGTTTATTCCATTCATTCATCTTCTTCAGTAGTTCATTTATCACTCGGAGGTAATCTACTGTGGAGAATTCTGATCAAAAGGATGCGTGATTTCTTGGTTGGTTAAAAAAAAAATCCAGTCTTGCAAAAAGTATTGACTCAGTACCTTGGCTAAACTTTGTAGAATACAGACCAAAGATTAGAAAAAGTGTAGGTTTCCTCGTCCTATTTGTATGTAAATATGATAAGAGTATAAAACCACTTGTCTAGAATCCACTTTTTCTCCCAGTCATGTTGTGAATATGGCTTTTATTCTAGCTAAGCAAAAGGGAGTTGGTAGACAGTTTCATCCTGTTTCACCTGTCCTTTTTAATGTAATCTTTTCCATTGCTTGCTCCCCTACTCTACTTTGTACTGTTCATTAAAAAAAAAAAAGTCTCTTTGTTCTTCATGACATAGTACAAATTGGTTCATTTTAAGTCCTTCAGTAGAGTTTTTCTAGACTTTATCTTGTTCTGCTGCTTTTGCTAGTCTTAAGATCTCTGTAGGATATCAGTTCTGTCTATGGTTGTTGTTCTGTCATAGTTCTTGGTAGTAAACAGTTCAGTGTTTTATCACCTATCAGACTTTGTTTCTGGATATTTTATATCTTTTGTGTCATCCAAAGACTACTCTGGATTACAAAAACTTTGGATTTTCCAATATCTTATGATTCTTGCCTAATTTATTCAATATTCTTAAATTTTTTCTTCTTGATGCTCTGTGCAGCAGCAACAATCAATTTCTCTCTGAAAAATTCAAAACATATGAAGCTCACATGAGCAGGTCAGGAAAGAACAAGAGATTGTTACAGATGGAAAGCCCTTAGATTTGACCTATTTCGTTCTTATATCTGGTTGCAAAAGCCATACACTGGAATTCTGAATATGTCTCTTTAAAATATGTGTCACTAACTACTGCCTTTTAAAAATTTTCTTGTCCGCTTGTAATCCTAGTGAAAGGTGCTGGACTGGCTGTCCTGAAAACAGAAGTCATATATTTAGGGCACTGCTGCAATAGAGAATTTACACTGGTGCAGCTGCACGAATGCAGCCGCTCTGTTCTAAATGCTCTAATGTAGCTTCTTTGAGCCAAGGAGAGAGAGCTCTCTTGTCAATTTCACTACTCCCGTCCCTGCAGGTGGCAGTAGCTATGACGGCGGGACATAGCGCTGTCCACACTAGCATGGTTAGTATAACTTACATCTTTCAGGGGAGTGACTTATTCACCTCCCAGAATCATATAAATTATGCAGACATAGGCTGTAGAGTAGACTTCGGCTGTGCCTAGACTACAGAGTATTTTTGAAAAAACTTCACCTGCGTCTAGACTGCCTTCACATTCTTTTGAAATTAAATCAAAAGAACACAGCAGTTTTTTCGACAGCGGTAAACCTCATTTTATGAGGAAGAATGCCTTTTTTTGAAAGAGCTCTTTCAAAAAAAGGCATTCTTGAACACAAACAGGCCTTTTTCGAAAGAGAACATCCAGATTGCCTGGATGCTCTCTTTCAAAAAAGCGGATCGCTTTTTCAAACGTCTTGTGGATGTCTAGATGATCTCTTTCGAAAAAGGCTTGTAGTCTAGATGTACCATAGTGTTAGCCACAGAAGAGACAAAGCAGCTGTCACACTACAGGTGTGTCTAAACTACCTGGCTCCATCGATGGAGCCATGTAGATTAGGCTGATCGGCAAAGGGAAATGAAGCCACGATTTAAATAATTGCGGCTTCATTTAAATTTACATGGCTGCCATGCTGAGCTGACAAACAGCTCAGCGTCCTTGTCTGGACGCTCCCGTGCCGACCTGAAAGCCCTTTATCGACCTCCCCGTTATGCCTCATAGGATGAGGTTTACCGGGGAGGTCAATAAAAGGCTTTTATGTCAACAGGGAAGCGTCTAGACTAGCGCATTCAGCTGATCAGCTGTTTGTCGGGTCAGCGCAGCAGCCATGTAAATTTAAATGAAGCCGCGATTATTTAAATCGCGGCTTCATTTCCCTTTTCCAAACAAACAAATCTACATGGCTCCGTTGACGGAGCCATGTAGTTTAGATGTACCCTACATGTCCTACCAATGCGTCTCAAACCCAGACTTGTAGGGACCATCTTTCAGAGTCTATGGGTATTCAGACTCCATGCCCATTCAACTGTTGTCCTCTCTGTTGAGACTGGCAGTACAGATGGCACAGAGTTGGGGGACCTTTTAGCACATAGATTTATAGAAGATCAATTTTGGTGACAGTATTTATGACTCAGACACCTGTTCCCTGGGAAAGGAACTGAGGTGACTACAGTCTGCCGGACAGCCATCAGATGACAATGTCTTTCAGTAACTAAATGGCCTGGCTGATTCTTCACAGTGGCCTAGATATGAAAAACCATTTCCAAACCACCCATTCGTGGCAGAAGCTTTGCACTCTTGACCAAACAAGTAATTTTTAATGAAAACTCAAAACTGTCCATTAAAATATTTGCTGATCATCTTTACCTGTGGGCCATGCAGTTTCTCCATTATACATTCACCACATTCAGTACAATAAAAATAAATCCTTATCCCATACTTTGCTGAACCACCATTGTAAACAAAAAATTAATGGTTTCTTCCCATTCTCATCAAACATAATATTTCCTTATTTTTATTAAATATATTATGGTACATTTATAAGCAAGCTATCTTCTCTTATCACAAACAATGAAATACTTTGTGTGCTTCCATTACGTCCATCACCAAAGTGTCTGAGCAAACAATAATATTACAGTGCCTTATTAGATAATACAGTGTTATTATCCCCATTTTATAGATTGGAGGCACAAAGGGTTTAAGTGACTTGCCTTGGATCACAGGAGGTCTGAAGAAAAGCTGGAAACTGAGTTTAAATCTATTTTGACCCTCTCCGGTGACTTTACTACAGGACTGCCTGGCTTCTCTCTATACTGTACTTGCATTCTGATTGTGTTTGTTTCACACTGGGTTCAGCCCTATCATGCTTAGCACCCTGACTTCTATGAAGCAAAGCACTTAAGCATGTGTTTAATTTTAAGTGCTTTGCTAAACTAGAGCCAAAATGCTCAATGCATTACAGTACATTTAAGAAGAGACTATCACACAGTTCTACTACATGCATTTTACTCCATACAAATAGTCCTATTGGTTTCAGTCAGACTATTCAAGAAGTAAGGTACTATTCAGTGTGAGTAAGGGTATCCGAATTTGGTCCCCATTCATCAGAATATGTATTAATCCATGGTGGGGCTCCCTGTCTTTAATACAAATTAAAGTGGTTAGTGTTGGTTCTGTCCTTTAGCTTTTTTAAGAATGGTTTATTTTGGTGGAAAAATCAGAACACCCTCCCCCCAAAAAACGAGTTTCGGTGATTATTTTAAAACCCCATACTATAATAGGAACACTAGACTCTTATGGTGGTTTCGTGATCACCTTAAATCTAGAAATGAAAAAAGTCTATGACAGAGGCCTAATAACTTGCCATGTTCCCTGGACTTGCTGTTATTACACAATAACTGCAAGCCCTGTCCTGTCTTATTTCTTAAATGAAAGCACTGACACTAATGTCCTAACCTTTTTAACCTAAAGGACATTTTCTTTGTTTCATTGTAGTGCTCTAAATTGTATGTAATTACCCCCAGCTCACTTTGAAAGACTCACCAGGGGATGAATAGGAACAATTAGCATAACAACAGGAACATTATCCCATAGAAAAACAAAAGGGTGGGATTGCAAGCACCTGTCTGTAGTTCATATAAGATAAGCTTATTGCATGCTTTGTTTAAGCAATGAAACAGCAGTAGCAGGAGGATGCTGATACTTTACAAGGGGCTCTGCTGTGATACATCAAAGCAAAGCATCTGTACATAATTAAATAAAACACTGCCAGGAAAACAGCTACTCAAGAGCCACCAAACTTCTTCCCAGCATTAGAATCCAAATGCACCACAACCTAGTGAATTACACAGATGGGCACCCAGGAGAAAGCCTTAATGACTCGATTTTTTTTGAGTGTTTATTCATGAGAGCTTCTTCTGTTGAAAGAGACATTTTATGAATGGAATTAGTTTTAATAATTAATTTAAATGCCATTGGCAATAGTTACGTGGATTCTTTCTAACCACATAAGCCACAACATCAGGGGCTCATACAACTGCACATCCTCCAATGTGATATATGCCATCAAGTTGCCTTTAAGAGCAGGTTAGATAGACATCTATCAGGGATGGTCTCAGTACTGGGTCCTGCCATGAGGGCAGGGGACTGGACTTGATGACCTCTTGAGGTCCCTTCCAGTCCTAGTGTTCTATGATTCTAAGTTCCAGCAATGGCCCTCTGCCACGTATATTTGTCAAACCAGACAGTCTCTATGACAAAGGATAAATGGACACAAATCAGACATCAGAAATGGTAACACATAAACCTGTAGGGGAACATATTAACATGCCTGGTCACTCAATCATAGATATAAAGTAGCCATTCTTTTCTACAAAGGAATTTCACCAGCCAATTAGAGAGGGAGAGTTCAGAATTGACATTCACCTGCTAATTTGACACTATTCCTTGGGCTTGTACAAAGGCATTAACTGGATATTGCATTATAAAGCCAGTTTCCCCTGACTTCAGCAACTGTATGTTTACATCGAAAGCTAAGTATGGGACACTTTCAGTCCATTTAGCCTCATTAGCACCGGTCCTGTTATAAATAACTTGATTTCTGTTGTTTCCACTCCAGCTCATCATCTTTACCCACAACAGCTCATGTTACTATATACTTTAGTTTGTCTCTAAGGTGCCCCATAGGACTATTCATTCGATTCTTTGAACATGCTCCCTGCAGTCCTGGCTACCAAAAATCTTCAGTAGAGGGCCATAAGTACAGCCAGTTGAAAATTCTCCATCAACATTTTTTTCCATTAAAAAAATACCATTTTTGTCAGTCAACATGGTTTTTTTTCCAAAGTGTGTAGTTTTTGATGAAAAACATATTTTGATGAAAAACTAAACATTTAGCAAAACATTGACTTTGACAACATTTTATTCTGAAAAACAAAAAAAAATGTCAGTAATCTGAAAACTTATTTTTGGACGGAAAGTTTCAATTTTTTATTTTGAAATGACTTTTCTTTCGACCCATCCCCACCGCAAAAAAAGTGCTTTCTAAAAGCTTTTAGAGGTTGAAGTTGGGGGGAAAATGTTTTGATTTGAAATGCTTTGATAAAAATCAACGGTGACAGGGATTGTTCCCCAATGTTCTGATCGTGCCACTTATGCCTGCCTTCTGGGGCTCCCCACTAACCTGTCCTGCTGGGCAAGATCCTCTGGTCTCCTCCAGACAAGGGACAGAGTTGGGGTTATGGCCCCCTGAGAAGTAATGCAGACACTGAACCACTTCAGCTTTGGGAAGATGCAGTTCTAGGGCATAACACCTAGGAAACCAAAAGGAAACCAAATACATTTGTCTTTCTCTGTGTAAACATTTTACACCGTGAAAGCTCATTGGGTAAGCTCTCTTTACCAATGAAAGAGAGATATGCACAGTGGGTGCTCCCTCCCAGTGACGATTATTTACATTAGGCCTGATAATAAACAAATGTGTTTTTATTATGTCCAAATAATAGGATTTAAGTGGTTACACATGAAAAAAGACAGATCTAAGTAAGTTACTAAATTAAAATGAAAAGATGACACATAGCTAGATCTAATTCACTAAAAACATATTGCATACAAATTCTAACCCTAAAGAGCTATTCTTATTTCAGGCATAATGTTCAAGTCAGAGACAAACTCTTTTATTCTATCTTGGATCTCCAACCCTCTTTAAAGTTCTCTTTTTCTTCTCTCAGTGTGCCAGGCTGTTTCAGAAGTCAACTGAAGACAAAAAACTAATTGCTTCCCATTGCTTAAGTAGACTCTCCCCCAGGGCGAGAATCTATTGTTTGGCATCCCCCCCTTCTCATGGAAAAACATGGGATTCAAAATGGATTTCAGAACCAAGTGATATGGTCACATGTCTTTCAAGCACCAATCACCTTTGGATTTGCACAACAAACAAGTATGTTTGCAAGTCATTGAGTTGCTCATCAAGTCATTAGGCTTCCGGGGCACCAGTAATGGCTCTTATGAGCACATTTCAAATTATAAGCAGATTTACACTTCATATTTTTAACTTCACATATAAGAATGATACATGCACAAAAGTAGGATACACAGGTTCAGCATTTGGTAACATTAAAATCAATAGGTAACATGAGGTACTTGTAAAGCATCTTCAAGTTATGCATATTTATATTCATAAGCCAATTTTCATAAAGCATGGAATGGGGCAGCACCGTCACATCAATCCAAAATAAAATTTGGTGAAGGGGAGGGAATTTTGTTTCATGGCATGTTTTGACATTTTTGGTTTTGTTCCATTTCAGAACAGGAGAAACTTTCAAAATCATAGGAAAAAACTCTCTCACAAAATAGACAATACAACTCTAACTAGGAGAAACAAAAATACAAGGTGGGTGAATTAATCTCTTTTATTAAGCCAATGTTTGTTGTTGGGAGAAACAAGCTTTCAAGCTTACACAGAGATCTTCTTCAGCACTAGCCAACTCTTTTAGCTTTAAATCACCTTGGAGAATTATTCCTTCTTCCTCTCCCTGAGCTATATTTCTAGACCTCTATGCTAGGTGATTCCTCTCCATGGATCATCATCTTGTAGTAGTGGAGAAGCTTGTGTGTTCCAATGACCCCCGAGAGCAACACTGCTTGTAGTCATGTACTCCTTAGGATCAACCATGGCAGCATGGTCAAGGGCGAGGTTCTGGACAAAGCGTGATCCAAGAAATCCTCAGTGGCAGAGCAGATGGAGGATAACTGCACAATGGATGAAAGCTGCAGCTGATAGAGGGTGGCCAATCGGCGTGGTGTCTATGCCATTGGTTTCAAACCCTCTATCTGTCAAAGACAGTGTGGTGACTGTTGTGCACCAGTCTCTCCACTTTAAAAGATGTCCCCCACAAGCATCTTCCAATTTTTAGGAAACCAACACCTGCACAAGTTAAAAGTCTGGTGGTGATTGGTGAGTGGCGATGGGAAGAGGACTCTGAGATCTGGAAGTTCTTAGTCACAGACCGACACATAGGTGGTGTGTGTGTGATTCAGTCGTCGTGCTCAAGGACTGAGGTGGGTCCAGCATCTCGGCGGCTGCACCCACGACTGAGCAGTCCTCTTTAGACCCACTCAGCTCACCCCACCTGGGGGAGAGGGAGGGGGAGCTAGAAAAAGTGCCCTAAAAATAGTCTTGTCTCTTTTCCTCCTGGCTGGATAGCTGCATCCAGCAGGATCACCACCCCAGCAGTAATTTTCCATCAGAGTTTCCTGAAGAAATTGAGGAACATTGGAGTCAGCTAAAAGCAGCAATCATCAATACCTGTAAGGAAATAATTGGCTACCACACCAGACAGCATCAGGATTGGTTTGATGAGAATGATGTTGAACTCGAGCAGCTCATCAATGAGAAGAGAATGGCACTTCGTGCTTGGCAGAATGATACAAATTGCCATATGTAGTGGGGCAGAGTGGCTGCGCACTGACCCGAGGGGGAGGAGCTCCTCCCAGAGCCTTGGTGGGCAGCACCTGGCCCTAGCGACTCAAACTGACTGGAACCCAGGAGGCGGGGCCAGGGATATAAAAGGCCTGCCAGAGAGACCAGTTGGGCCCCAGTGACCAAAGGAGCCAGAAGCCTCCCCTGAACACCCAAATGAGGAGCTGGACCCAGGGGAAGCTGAAGACTGGCCTGGGCCACTGGGCCCACAACTGGATGACTTCCTGGAAGGATTGCTTACCTGGCCAGAGGTTCCAGAGCAACGGAGCCCAGAGGATCTGCACGGGAGCCAGGTACAGCCCACAGGGGAGTGTGGAAAGAGTCCAGGAGTAGCCGACCACCATTTGCCTGGTCCAGAACAAGATCAGCGTGTTGCGGTACGGATCCCTGCTGACCCAGCAGTAGACTACTCTGCTGCTGCTAGGGCCCTGGACTGGGACACAGTGGAGTGGGTGGGCCTGTGTCCCCCCTACCACCCCACTCTTGGGTAGCAGTCTCCCCCCTCAGCGGTTCCTGAACAGCAGCCTGAACCTGCCAGACCCCTGGCTCAGCAAGGTTGCCCCACTGAATTTGTAGTGACTGGGACATGAGAACTGTTTATTTGCCTGACACTCCACTCTGAACCAGGGCCTGGGCTCTGAACTGTTTATTTGCCTGCTGCCCACTGACTCTGAGGAAGAGGAGGAGGAGGAGCCCCTCCCCGAGCCCTACTGGGCTACACCATACAAAAAGAGAAGCCCATGCTAAGGGAAAGGTGGAAGTCCAACGTAAAACCAGAGAACTCAAGAACAAATGGTGGGACTGAGAAAGTGCAAGAACTCCAACATTTTGTGGATACCCATTATACAGGTGGTTTCTTTAGTGCTATCAAGGCTATTTATGGGCCAGTTTGTCATGGCATGAACCCCCTTCACTCAAAAGATGGAACCACACTTTTGAAGGAGAAAGAAGGAATTAATTTTCACTGGAAAAAACATTTTGAAGATCTTTTTAACCGTAATCCTGTGATTTCAAATGAAGTTCTTGAACAAATCCCTCAATGATCTTCTAGGGATGAGCTCAGAGACTATCCCAATTTGTTTGAGGTATACAATGCCATCAAGCAGATGAAGAACAACAAGGCAGCAGGTCCGGATAGAATCCCCACTGAAATCTTTAAAGATAGTGGACCAGAGTTAATTTGGCAGCTTAGCCTGCTTATCCTTAAAATCTGGATAAAGGAGGCGATACCCAGTGAAATGAGGGTTGCATTGATTGTTACCCGCTTTAAGAAAGGGGATAAAGCGGACTGTGGAAACTATCATGGTATCTCTCTCCTTGCTGTTGCAGTCAAAGTTCTGGCACGGGTCCTCACAACCTGTCTTCTGCCCCTGTCAGAAGAAATTTTACCAGAGTCACAGAGTGGCTTCCGACCATGTTACAGAACTGGGGGTATAATCTTCATTGCACAGTAGTTGCAAGAGAAGTGTCAGGAGCAAAACCAACCACTGTACATGGCTTTTATGGATCTAACTAAAGCCTTTGACTCAGTGAATTATCATACCCTTTGGACTGTACTTTTGAAGATTGGATGTCCTGATAAATACATCAATGTACTAAAGTTGCTTCTTGACAACATGAAAGCGACTGTTCTGAGCAGCCCTGGCTCCCAAAGTGAACCTTTCAAAGTACAAACAGGAGTCAAACAGGGCTGTATCATTGCCACAACCATGTTCATGGTCTTTATTGATGTCATTTTTGACCTAATTGCTGGGTAGCTCTCAGCTGACATCGCAATCATCTACAGAATGGATGGAAAGCTGTTCGGGCTTAGCCAGCTGAAAGCTAAGAGTAAGATTTCCATCACTTCTATTGTGGAACTTCAGTATGCTGATGACAATGCAGTTTTTGCTCACTCTGAGAAAGAGCTTACCTGGTTCTCTTGGATGTGTTTACTAATGCTTATGCATGTCTTGGTCTCACCCCCAACATCAAGAGAATCAAAGCACTCCATCAGCCCTCTCCAAATGAGGTACCATGCACCCCATCTATTAAAATCAACCCAGAGGCACTGGAGAATATCAATAATTTTCTCTACCTTGGAAGTTATCTTTCATCCAGCGCAGATATTGATGTAGAAATCCAACATCATCTGAGCTGTGCCAGTACAGCCTTTGCTTGTTTGTGGCACAGGGTTTTTGAAGATTGTGACATTCGAACAGATACCTAACTTCTTGTCTATCAAACGGTCATCACACTATTATATGTGTCTGAAACCTCGACAACCTACAGACACCTCTCAAGGACTTTCGAGTGATATCACCAATGCTGTCTCCACAAGATCTTGAAGATCAACTGGGAAGACAGGAGAACTAACATCAGTGCTCTGGAAGAGGCAAAGACTACCCATATTGAGACAATGATCATCAGTTAGCAACTTCGCTGGACTGGTCACCTTGTTTGGATGCCAGACCATCACCTCGCAAAACAGATCCTGTTTCCTCAGCTGAAAGAAGGATACCATAACGTGGGAGGACAATGGAAGCATTATAAGGACTTGCTAAAGGATAACGTAGAAAAGTGCAACATTGATGTTGACACTTGGGCGATACTCACCCAGGATCGTTCAAAATGGAGACAAGTCCTACGCAATGGATCCCTGCATTTTTAATTTGCCTGCTGACATGGTGCAAAGGAGAAGAGGCGTAGGAGGAAGGGAGACTGGTTTCTAGTCATGGTCAACAGCCTCCTGCTGTACCTGGAAACATCTGTCTTCACTGTAATAGAACGTGTGGTTCAAGAATCACCCTTATCAGCCACCTGAGGGTCCACAGCTCCTATGGAAGATGATCATACTCAGCAACGAGTGATCGCCCATCTTCATCCTCATGCTAAGTGATTCTACCAACTTTGGATAAGGATCCAGCAGCTTCTGGCAACTTTTACCATAGTGTCAATTAAATCTTTAAAAACAAAGAAAACCCTATAAAATGTGGGAGGGAAAGAAAGAAATTCTGGAACTAACATGTCTGCCACCATGACATTATTTTCTGTTTGTGTGTTCTACTTCTTCTCACTCCTTGGCTACGTCTAGACTGGCCACAAATTCCGGAAAAGGGATGCAAATCAGATAAGTCAGCATAGGGAAATCCGCGGGGGATTTAAATATCCCCCGCGGATTTAAATAAACATGTCCGCCACTTTTTTTCCGGCTTGGGGAAAAGCCGGAAAAAAAGCATCTAGACTGGCGCGATCCTCCGGAATGAAGCCCTTTTCCGGAGGATCTCTTATTCCTACTTTAAAGTACTTCTTATTCCTACTTATTCCTTGAAAGTAGGAATAAGAGATCCTCCGGAAAAGGGCTTTATTCCAGAGGATCGCGCCAGTCTAGATGCTTTTTTTCTGGCTTTTCCCCAAGCCGGAAAAAAAGCGGCGGACATGTTTTTTTAAATCCGCGGGGGATATTTAAATCCCCCACGGATTTCCCTATGCTGACTTACCTGATTTGCATCTCTTTTCCGGAATTTGTGGCCAGTCTAGACGTAGCCAAGGAGTGAGAAGAAGTAGAACACACAAACAGAAAATAAACACAAAATAGGCTTCACTGAATAGTGAAGATTTAAAAACAGCAGAGAGCCAGCACCCAGCAAAGACCAAACCTCACAGCAATGCACCCATTGGAATCACCAATGGAAGATGGAAAAGCGGGGGTTGATGGTTAGCAGGGTCTGTTATGGAGTCAGAGGAATCTTAACTATGGAGTATTGAACTGTACCATTGGCAAAGAGTAATGCAGAGACGAGTATATTTTATAATGTTAAGGAATTTTAAAATGGAAAAATTAAAAAACTGAACCCAAAATGGCCTAGAATGGAAAGGCAGGGAACAATTCCATTCTACAGTCTAGACTGAAGGCCTCATACTGATACTGTAACTATCTAGGGCCAGATTCTGAATTTAGTAACACCATTGTAAATCCAGAGTGACCCTACTGTCACCAATGGTGTTACTGTCAATTTAACCATAGGCCCCCTGAGATTGGAATCTAGCCCCTACTATATGTTTTACATTCTTTCTAAGTGTAAAACTCAGTGGCAAGTGCCCATGCAGAATGAGTGCCAAATATGCAACAGAGCTCTGCACTGCAGTTAATAGATCTTCAGTGTTGACCAGAGAGAAGTTTGCCCCCAGAAAGAAAAGAGAAAATAAAAATTAATCAATCCCTATAAAACCTGGTAAAAAGAAAAACATAAAAATGAAATTACAGCCTATAAAAAAATCACAGCATTAAAACTAACCAGAAGAAATCAGAAAAATATTATTCTTCATGAGAAGAGAAATTGAAGTATTTATTGCAGATTCAGGAGTTAGGAACAGAAATCAAAAGTTGCATTATCAGAAAATGCAAATAATGCCTCTTTAAATCATTACTTAAATTTTGCAAAAAAAAAAAAAAAGACCATATATCCCTCTGCTGATGTGTTGCTAGGGAAGAAGCTGTCCTCCAATTTTAATGAGACATTTCTCTATAATCTGAATATTTATTTAGATTAAAGTCTATTAGTGCTCTGCACACCCAAAATCATGGTGTATCCAGATGATGATATTTTTCATGTCAGCTCTGTATTTTCACCCCTGCTTTTTTTAATCTTTGTTGAAATGAACAGTAATGTCCAAAAAAGCAACTTTCAGACAACAATTTGTGATAAAAAGAAAAAGAATGAGAAGTCTCACATATAGCATTTAAAAAGATAACTGAGTAAGTCATCAGGGACAGAGGAGCAATGTGATTGTGCCATCTGGTGATGTCCACATAAGAAACCTCTGCAAAGCCCGTGATAATTACACACACTGGAAAGACTTAGCTATCGGACCTCTATTTATCATTCTCACAGACAATCCCGTTTCAAAAGGGCTTTTCCCCTCCTGCCCAAGCTGTTTGCAAAGATGGCCCAAATCACAAACCTGCTCCAGATACCAGTGAAGTGTGGAAGGGTAGCAATTATTCATATCCTAAAAAAGGATCAGGATACAGATTTTGCAACTAATTCCTGTCTTTGAACATATTAAATCAAAGCCTCAGACCCAAGCACCTCCAGATGTTAGCATTCCAGGCAATGTGTAGCCCAGATCCCGGGGTAGGGTGAAGCTGATGTGGGCACCTCAAACTAGGCATGCAAAGATGGATTAAAACTCACCTTTGCACTCCCACCACTCAGTACTGATGAGTGAGACGAGCTGGGTGAAATGGCTCTGAGGGGTTGGATCAGCTCAGAGCAGGGGAGCCATGGCCTTGGCCATGTCCCTTTCTAGTGCAGGCAGCACAAAATAGCCCAGCCACATGTATGACCCCACATCTGAATGTGTGTACGTAACTCATTACTATAGTGTCTGGGTGCCATCGTGGGACATTTTGGGGACTACCAGACCAATAAGGGTTCTGTCATCTCCTGGTCTGTAACTCTGGGTGCCCTAATGCCATGTTGCCACCACTCAGAGCCTTGACACCACTAACCAGCCTACAATCATAGAGGGCTTACCCTGGCTTTCACCAGCCTCACTGTTCCTGGCATCTCCGCTGTCTTTCCAGGTCCAAGTCTCCCCAAATCTGTCTACCCTGAATTCTTAACACTTGTACTTTCCCCCTCTGGTTCATTACCTACAAAGCAGTGAAATCTGTCCCCTCCCCCTAGTTATTAGTTCACTTGGCATATGCATTCCACACGGTTTCTACAACAGAGACCTGCTTGGGGTGTGTGGGAATAAACAAAATGCTTAATGGCAGAAATCACAGATTGAAAGGTGAAATAATAAAAGAAAATAAGCACAGATTACACAGACAGAACTTCAGACTACACCCTCAGGACCTGACCAGTGCTGAACCAAAGAATTTGCCAGACCACAAGGGGTCAATATTGTCTAGCAGGATTACCAACACTTCCACTGCTTTCTAGCTGAAGCAAAATGCAGGACAATGTAGCACTTTAAAGACTAACAAGATGGTTTATTAGATGATGAGCTTTCGTGGGCCAGACCCACTTCCTCAGATCAAAAAGGAAGTGGGTCTGGCCCACGAAAGCTCATCATCTAATAAACCATCTTGTTAGTCTTTAAAGTGTTACATTGTCCTGCATTTTGCTTCAGCTACACCAGACTAACACGGCTACATTTCTATCACTGCTTCCTAGGCACTTAGAAAACATTTAGGGTTAAATTAGGGCTAAACAAATAGCACAGAACACTGAAAGCCAGGACTGGTGGCTGTAAACAAACTTTATGGGACTGTGGGAAACTTGACCACACCCATGATAAGTACTCAGTGAGCAGTGGAAGTGCTGGTAATGCTGCTAGACAATATTGACCTCCCATGGTTTGGCAAATTCTCTGATTCGCCACCAGTAGGTCCAATGGTGCCAGATTAGAGAGGTTCAAACTGTATACATTATCTAAAAGAGCAGACAGCCCCAAAGACACCTATCATATAGTAGCTTGCCATTCACGTTGGCTGAAATGATCTGCTAGCGTTATAATTTAAGTTTGCCATCATTCTGAGAATTGCATAGAATAGGATCCTCTGTTGAATGAAAAGACTGCTTCCATGCTAAGCCTGAAAAACTGTTTCAACTGCTGAATCAAATTACAGTCTAGTAATTCCTCATGATTTACAGTATCAGTTTAATACTGAAACATTATTTGATCAAATTTCAGGATGTTAACTTCCATCTTCTATAGCACCTTATCTGCATCTGACTGTGTCACGGTGAATAACAATTCACTAAAGAACCTGTATCAACCTGAAGTCATTTGGAAAAAGAAGAATTATGCAAATGGTGTCTTTTTATTTGGCTGCACGGTGAGAGATCTTTCAAAGAAAAGAATAAGATGTAATTTCAGCACACTTAGAAATGGTGGTTGTAGAGGAAAAGGAAATCTTTGAAGAAGCAATTTGCAGGCGAGGGTTTTGCGCTAGGACGGCTAACGTGATGATTATTTACTAGTGAGCCTGTGAAGGAGAAAGACACATGCCAGCTTTTATCAACAAATGGCTTCTGCACACAAAGCAGATATCGTGCTGCCTATTTTCATTTTTATTACTGCTGTAGGTGGTAAGGTTGAACTCTTCATTTACATTGCAAAATCGGGAAAGACCATTTAAGGTGGCAGGTCCCACACATGGCAAGGGGGGATCTATCCAAAGAGGGATTTTTTCATGGCCCCACAGATGATTGTGTATTGCCAGCAAAGACCACTGACAGCACCTGACTTAGGGCCAAATTGAAGCCCAATGCATAGGGGCACATTCTGTAGAAAAGGTGAGGCTCAGCTGCCTCCACAGCATCTTTCCTTACGACAGGCAAGATGGGAGCGTACACACACACACATGACCTCTTCCAGGGACTCTCGGGGGCTTCTACCCCTGGGGTAGACCTTTGTAGCATAACTACCATGAAGCCACCCTGCTGGGGATCCAAAGGGTTCTGCCAGAGGTCCAAGGCAGGACAGAGGCACTGGGTCTCTGCATGTATGGTTGTGACATTCTGCAGATCCATGTGGATCCATGATTCTGGAGGCTTAAAAATGCAGTGGGCAAACCTCAGCCTTTCCAATGACAGCGAAGGGAAATCTCAAAGGCATCTCCAGAACCCCCACATATGCGGGTCAGCTGGTCCTAAGATAGGATCTGGAATAAGCTGATCAAAAACATTAAATATATATTGTTGAAAAATTTCTGGAGGTGTTAAAAATTCATTTCCTTTACAGGGTTTTCTGTTATGTAGTGGGAAACTAACGAGTTTGTCTATGCTGGTGGAAGAACTAATTTTCAGAAGGGGGGAGTTTTAAACACAAGGTTTTTTAACCATCTCTATTGTTGATAAAAACTGCTGACTTTCAAGATAGCTTCCCTACTGGCCCACTGTGCACTTATACAGCACTTCTTACAGAGGTTGGTGGTCTCAATCTCACCAAAGCCCTGTGAGTTATGTAAGCAAATATCAGCACTATTATACAGATAGGGAAATAAAGGGAGAAAGGTTAAGTGACACACTCAAGGCCACAAAAATCATCAGAGTCAGAGGTAGGACAGGCTCTCAGGAGGGTGTGATCTTAAGTCCTATGTTCAGGATACAGCTTGAGGAACTTGTCACATCCTGTCTATAGAGTATTTTTTACTTCCATTAGCACAGAGAGTGGTCTTGTAATTTGAGTTGTGATCACATGACTGAAAAATTGCCTAGCCCAGCTTCTGGGAGGGAGGCCTGCTTTTGAGAGAGACCTGCTTTCTGGGGAGGAGCAAGTACTGAGTAACAGTAACTGTTAAAAAAAACACGGCAGGAGGTGGAAGGGAACATCCGAAGATGAAGAAAACTGGCTACCATGAAGACTAAGAGTAGAGATAAAGTTTGTCACTAAAACTTGATTGTAATATTCAACGCTTGTGCAGAGAGAACCCTGGCAAAGTCTTTGTGCCTCTTACCCCCCTATTTAGGGCTTATCTGTAACAGGGAGAGGGGGTTGTACCAGTGCGTACTCAGTAGAGATTCATTGCATCGATGCAATAGGGATCTTGCACTGGTGCAACTAGATTAACACTGCACTGGTGCAACTAGATTAACACTGCACTGGTGCAGGCCACACCTTACCTCTGTGCAACACATCTTCACTTAGGGTGTGTCTAGACTACAGGGTTTTGTCAACAAAAGTGGACTTTTGTCGACAAAACTATACCTGCGTCTACACTACCGCTGAGTTCTGTCGACATAACGTCGACAGAACTCAGCAGTTTTGTCGACGCTGGTAAACCTCATTTTACGAGGCATAACACCTTCTGTCGACAGAGTTCTGTCGACAGAAGGTGTTATTGCATCTAGGGTTGTGTCTAGACTACAGGGTTTTGTCGACAAAGCAGCTTGCTTTGTCGACAGAACTGAATGTAGTCTAGATGCTCTTTGTCGACAGAAGCCTTGTCAACAGTATCTGTCGACAAAACTTCTGTCGATAAAAGCCTGTAGTCTAGAAGTACCCTTAGAGACTGTGCCAGAATAGTGCCAGCAGCACAAATAGCCTCAAGACCAAAGTGGGATTTCAGTGATAGATAGGTCTCATGTGGACCCCTCACAGAAGGATGAATTTTTAAGTATTAGGTAACTTTACTGTGTCAAGGAGGCTCTGTCTAGACTGGCAAGTTTTTCCGCCAAATCATCTTCTTTTGCGGAAAAACTTGCCAGCTGTCTACACTGGCCGCTTGAATTTCCGCAAAAGCACTGACGATCTCATGTAAGATTGTCAGTGCTTTTGCGGAAATACTATGCTGTTCCCGTTCGGGAAAAAGTCTTTTTCCGAAAAACTTTTGCGCAAAAGGGCCAGTTGTTTTCCGCCAAAAAGCCCCGATCGCGAAAATGGTGATCAGGGCTTTTTTGCGGAAAAGTGCGTCCAGATTGGCCACGGATGCTTTTCCGCAAAAAGTGCTTTTGCGGAAAAGCGTCCTGCCAATCTAGATGCGCTTTTCCAAAAATGCTTTTAATGGAAAACTTTTCCGTTAAAAGCATTTCCGGAAAATCATGCCAGTGTAGATGTAGCCGGACTGTCTCTTTGTTCTGTGTTTGCAGAGCACATAGGACAATGAGATTCTAGTCCGGGGCAGCCAACCCATTAAACGAAGAGAGCCTAAATAGCAGCGGAAAAAAAGCGAAGAGCCGCACCAGAATTGTTGAGCAAAAAAAAAAATTAAAAAAAGGAAGAGCTCCCCGCCAACCAAAAGGGCTGTTTGTAGGGGTTCATGGGCCAGCTTTGTGAGCTGCCAGGGAGGCTTCGCAAGCTGCACTTTCAGGGGTGAAAAGCCACATGCAGCTTGCGAGCCGTGGGTTGGCCACCCCTATTCTAGTCCATAGAATCATACAGACGTTGGGCTGAAAGGCTCTTTGAGAAGTCATCTAGCCCATCTCCCTGAGCTGAGCAGTACCAAGTATACCTAGGTTATCCCTGACAGGTCTGTGTCTAACCTTTTCATACAAACCTTCAATGAGGAACCCAAAACTTCCCTATTCCAGATCCTAACTATCCTTGTAGCTTAAACGTTGTTCCTAATATCTAAACCGAATCTCCTGTGCTTCAAAGTCAATTACTTTTTGTCCAACCTTCAATGGGCATAGAGAACATATGACCACTGTCCTCCTTCTAACATCCCTCAGCATATTTGAAGATTTACCAGCTTCCCTCCACTCCAGACTTCTTTTCTCAAAACTAAACATGCCCCAGTTTTCAACTTTTCCTCACAAGTCAAGTTTTCTAAAGCTTTAATCATTTTTGTTCTTGTCCAGAGCTGTTTTAGAATGTGTCGACACAGCACCCTAAACTCAAAATAAGATGCGCAATTTGCATTACGCAAATTGCTTGTCTTATTTTGAATCTATTTTGATATAGCTTAATTTGAAATTTGGTGCCTCTATACAGTGCCAAATTTAGAAATAACACACTATTTCAAGCCATCCCTTATCCTTCGTGCAACGAGGTTTACCGGGATGGCAAAATAGCACACCTGTTATTTCGAAAAATATTTTGAAATACCAGGTGGCTTGCGTAGATGCAGGGTACTATTTTGGGATACCTCCAGTATCCCAAAATAGCCATGCAGTGTAGACGTACCCTTAAAGTGCTATGCCCAGAACTGCATGTAGCGCTCCAGCTGAGCGCTCATCAGTGCCAAGCAGAGCAGGATAATTATATTCCGCATATTATGTATGAAACGCCTGATAAATACATCTCAAATGATGTTAGCCTTTTTTGCAACCAAATCAGCTTGTTGGCTCATATTCAGTTTGTGAGTGTCATAGTTTGAGCACTCATAGACCAGCAGGAGGTGTCGTGCCAATCTGGGAATTAGTTCTTCCAGCTGTGGAGAGCCTCCTGTTAACCAGAGTCTTGCCCTCAGTTACCTGTCTTGACCACCACTTCAGGCCCCCATCCCTTCCAGCACAGGATGTCTCTGGCCTCATGGTACTGCCTCATGGCAGTGCCCCCACACTCTGGGGTCTTCCCCTCCCAAGGAATCCCAATGCCCTAAACCCACTTTGCCTCCGTGACCTACTGCCAGTCATCATCTAGCCCTTGTCTCGGGGCAAACTGCAGTCTGAAACAGCCACTCATCATTGGCAAGGGGCCGTGGACCTTCCACTTTTTCCTGCCCTGGCTGTGCCTCAGCACTCCTAGTTCTTCCCTGGACCCTTGTTGCCTGAGCTTCCCTGGCTCACCCTGCCCTTCCACAGCACTGCTCTATGCAAGGTACCCTACTAGCAGGCAGCAAGGTCCCTCTCCCTCAAGAGCTGGAGTAAGAGCATGACCTCCCCCTTGCTAGCCAGCTTTTTATACAGCCCTGGCAGCCTCTGATTGGCTGCCTCAAGTCCCCTCCCAATTGGGTCCCAGCCTCAGCTCTCCCCCAGCATGGTTTAACGGTTTCCATTCCAGTGCAGGGCAACCACCCTGTCACAGTGATTCAATGTAATCCTGTGGCAAAGTGCTGGCAGTGAGCAAGTAATCCAGCACTCTGATTACTCAGGTATCACTCAGCTCAGCTGGAGATGGCAAATTAGAAGAGGTACAGGAAAGGAGGCTGTAGTCCACCAACTGAGGCAGGGATGGGCAAAAGGGCCTCTGCAGGCCAAATCCAGTCCAAGTTGATCCAGCCCGCAGAGGCCCTGCCGCTCCCACTGCCCCCAGGCCAATCATGGCCGGGGGGAAGCACGTAACATCTCCTTCTGCCCTACACCCACCCTGCAAGGAATGCATGGAGCTCAGAAGCACCACACGATCCTGGCAGGTCAGGAGGAGACTTTGTGCACTCCCCATGTCCCCAGGCCCGGATTGGCCTGGGAGTAGGAGGGGGAGCACGTGAAGTCTCCTCCCACCCTGATAGGAGGGTATGGTGCTTCTAAGCTCTTGGCTTCCTGGCCCCGCCCCTTCCAGGATGGCCTGGGGCCACTTCAAAAATTTCTGAAGTGGCCTCCAGTCAAAAATTATTGCCCACCCCTGAGCTGAGGGGCATAAGTTCTTTACTGAATTTCATCTTGTTAATTTCTGACCAATTTTCCAATTAGTCAAGGTTGTTTTAACTTCTAATTCCGTCCTGCATGGTGCTAGCAAGCCCTCCTACTTTGGTGTCCTCTCCAAACTTTACAAGGATACTTTCCACTCACTTGAGTGCCCCAAGGTTCGGTTCTAGGACTGGTTTTGTTCAATATCTTTATTAATGACCTGGATGAGGGGATAGATTGCACCCTCAGCAAGTTTGCAGATGACACTAAGCTAGGGGGAGAGGTAGATACGCTTAAGGGCAGAGATAGGGTCCAGAGTGACTTAGACAAATTGGAGGATTGGGCCACTAGAAATCTCATGAGATTCAACAAAGACAAGTGTAGAGTCCTGCACTTGGGACGGAAGAATCCCAAGCATAGTTACAGGCTGGGGACCAACCAGCTAAGTAGTAGTTTTGCAGAAAAGGACCTGGGGGTTACAGTGGATGAGAAGCTAGATATGAGTCAACAGTGTGCCCTTGTAGCCAAGAAGGCTAATGGCATATTAGGATGCATTAAGAGGAGCATTGCCAGCAGATCCAGAGATGTCATTATTCCCCTTTATTCGGCTTTGGTGAGGCCACATCTGGAGTACTGTGTCCAGTTCTGGGCCCCCCACTACAAAAAGGATGCGGACGCATTGGAGAGGGTCCAGCGGAGGGCAACCAAAATGATTAGGGGTCTGGAGCATATGACCTACGAGGAGAGGCTGAGGGACTTGGGTCTGTTTAGTCTGCAGAAGCGAAGAGTGAGGGGGGACTTGATAGCAGCCTTCAACTTCCTGAAGGGAGGTTCCAAAGAGGATGGAGAGAGGCTGTTCTCAGTAGTGACAGATGGCAGAACAAGGAGCAATGGTCTCAAGTTGTGGTGGGAGAGGTCCAGATTGGATATTAGGAAAAACTATTTTACTAGGAGGGTAGTGAAGCATTGGAATGGGTTACCTAGGGAAGTAGTGGAGTCTCCATCCCTAGAGGTGTTTAAGTCTCGGCTTGACAAAGCCCTGGCCGGGTTGATTTATATGGGATTGGTCCTGCCTAGAGCGGGGGGCTGGACTTGATGACCTTCTGAGGTCTCTTCCAGTTCTATGATTCTATGATAAGGGGATGGTTGGATGAAATAACATGATCTTGGTAACTAATTGACCATTCATTACCAGTTAGAAATAGGTCAATGGAGGGATGATAGGAGTTGCTATAGGGAACTTTCTGGGTGTCTGGCTGGTGAGTCTTGCCCACATGCTCAGGGTTTAGCTGATCGCCATATTTGGGGTCAGGAAGGAATTTTCCTCCAGGGTAGATTGGCAGAGGCCCTGGAGGTTTTTCGCCTTCCTCTGTAGCATTGGGCACAGATCACAGCTGAAGGACTCTCTGCATGTTGGGGCCTTCAAAGTATTTGAAGGCTTCAATATCTGAGACATAGGTGAGAGGATTATTCTAAGAGGGCGAGATTCTGTGGCCTGCACTGTGCAGGGGGTCAGACTAGATGATCATAATGGTCCCTTCTGACCTTAAAGTCTATGAGTCTATGAGTCAATTTTCTGACATCACTAGAGCTACTGAGCAGCACCACACTACAGATAAATATTAGAATGGGAGGAGAAGGACTAGGGAGCTAAAGAAACGGAGACTTGGGATTGAATCTTTTTTTGTCCCAAGAGTAGAAAGAATGTACTCCATATAACACTGAAAATACATATCCCACTCAGCTCTATCACAAAAATATATTAAGTGCAACTAGATTTTGAATCTGCGTAGAAAATCAAACTATAACACAGAATCCAAAAAAATCACTTTTCTTCAGTTTTATCTCTGAGAGAAATACTTTCTTCATGCCTGTCCCCTTGATGCACACATTACTGCAGATATTCCATTGTTTAAAGAATGGCTGGGGGGGAGGGAAACTCTCCCATAACTGGATAAGTACAAATTGTTTCCTTTAACACTGTTGCAAGACTTGTCTCTCTCTCTGTTCATATTCATTTTAGGGGTACACAGTACCCCTGTGTCTTGCAGTCAGCCCAGTGTAAACACTCACCCACTTTCATGTAATTAATTCAAAGAAATGATACCAGCAGGCCAGATAGACTAAACAATAGTAAGGTTACAGAGGATGCCCTAGCATGGACCATCTCTTTCCAAGGAGAAAGGCATTGGCCATCTTCATGGCACCATCTCCCTGTGCCAAGACATTACAGAACTCGCTCTGCAGGGTCAGGGAAGGGGTTAATGCTTTCAGACTGGAAGGACAACTGTAGTAATTTCTTAGTGAAATGATATGACTTGAACATACACAGTGAACAATGCAAGTCATGGATCTGTGCAGGTGCACACCAGCTAAAAGGCACCTCGAAGGCAAGCACAAATCTGGGAGCTCAATATTGAGAATATATTGCTCTGAGGCTATGTCTAGACTGCAGGCTTTCTTTTGGAAGAAGCTTTTCCAGAAGAGATCTTCTGAAAAAACTTCTTCCGAAAGAGTGTCCACACTGCAAAAGTGCATCAAAAAAGCGATCTGCTTCTTCGACAGATATCATCCACACTCAATGGACGCCATCTTGCATTTCAGCTGTGATTACTGTGGGCAGAATGGCCACCAGGGCACTTGTGCTTTTTCCTCTTTCCTCTTCTTGCAAAAGAATTCCCTCTTCCCCATCCACAGAAAGGCATCTTCCTTGTAGAAAGAGGATTACCAATGCCGGAAAAACCCCTCCGTTCTTTCAATTTACTTTCCAAAGAACGTGATTGCAAACGTTATTCAGATTTTGTCGGAAAAACAGCTGTTTTTCCGACAAAACTGTAGTGTGGACGTACCCTAAATTAATAACTTTGGTATTTGTTGCAAATCACCATGTAACTCTTAATAACTCAGCTGTTCTCTAAAACATATGTGGGCAGATTGTGGCTTCCTCTGTACAATGAGCAAGGAGACAAGGGTACAAGCAGCCTTCCTCTAGGGACCCAGCTCAGAGACCAGCCTCAATGTGCAAGACCACAAGCTTCACTGTGT
Organism: Pelodiscus sinensis; assembly: GCF_052426305.1. Classification (NCBI taxonomy): domain Eukaryota; kingdom Metazoa; phylum Chordata; order Testudines; family Trionychidae; genus Pelodiscus; species Pelodiscus sinensis. Next base: position 15,952,261 of record NC_143055.1, on the reverse strand, counting down.
ACACATGCTAACACTCAGGAACTATGCAACCTTTTTAATGTCAATCCTACATGCTCTGCTCTTCTTCTGTGTAACCCCCACATGCTGCATCACATTTAGATTAGGGTGCATGCTTTTTAGGGTATGTGCTCTTTGCTCCCACTTGCTAATATCTGTGAGCACTGTGAAACCATTAATTGTATTATGGTTCCTGAAGCTTAGACTAAAGCAGTCTGCCACTATGCCAAGTGGTATATAAACACGTTGGCTGTGTCTTCATTGGCATCCCTTTCTGGAAAAGGGATGCTAATGAGACACTTTGGAATTGCAAATCCGTGGGGGATTTAAATATCCCCCGCGGCATTTGCATTTACATGACTGCCGCTTTTTTCCGGCTTGGCGTTTTTGCCGGAGAAAAGCGCCAGTGTAGACGCGATTCTCCAGAAAATAAGCCCTTTTCCGGAAGATCCCTTATTCCTACTTGAAAGCATCTACACTGGTGCTTTTCTCCGGCAAAAACCCCAAGCCGGAAAAAAGCGGCAGCCATGTAAATGCAAATGCCGCGGGGGATATTTAAATCCCCCGCGGATTTGCAATTCCAAAGTGTCTCATTAGCATCTCTTTTCCGGAAAGGGATGCCAATGTAGACACAGCCAAAGAGAGTCCATGCCTGAAGAGTTTACACACTGAATTTGGGATGGGAAACTGAGGTACAGTGAGGTAAAGTAACATGGCCAGGGTCTCGTGGCAAATCAGTGGCAAAGCTAGAAATAAAATCCGAATCTCCTGAGTCCCAGTACAATGCCCTATATACTAGACACATGTCTACCATGGAGCCATTTTTATCCCCACTCTAAGGCAAGCATTGAGCTTATGCAGGAAGTCTGGGCAGAAATGGGAGTTAAACCCACATAACCTGACTCCTAATCCAGGGACCATAGTTAAAAGGCCACCCTTTTGTTCACTTCCCATAAAAATACAGTTGGGCCGCAGAAGCACCATGCTAGACTACTATCACCTGAAGGTGGGACCATGAATCTCTGACGCACACATTGGCCATCAGAGCCAATATTTTTGTTTAAAATCTGGAGCGCTTCAGGCTGCTAACTTGGCTCGTGCACCAGCAATTGAACAGGGACATCCAGAACTAAAACCAGGAGTTTCTCCAGATGAAGCTAAAGATCCAGGCTGTCCAGCTAGTGATGGACTCGTATCCTCAGCAAATCAGGAGCAGAGGACCTGTACAACACTGTGACAGAGCGCTGGGAGCTAGCAGATGAGCCAGTACCCTGATCACTCTGGTACTAATTGGAACCTCCAGAGAAGTTTAACTGGGGGCCTGGGGTATAATTAACTCATCAGGCTGCTAGAGAATTCTTTACCCCATCAGCTAAGAACTGGTAAAAAGGAAGAGGAAGGAAGAGCAGCAGGGTTATCTGAGCCCAAATTCAGAGGGATCTCAAGGAAGGAAAATCACTTCTCTTCTCTGCTCCTGGGGAGAGGGCTGATGAGACAAGGGACACTGTAAATAGTGCTTCCAGATGGACTTTTAAAGATATTGGTGGAAGAAACTTAAATAAACAGTGCAGCGGGGATGCCAAAACAGGGGCCTGAGCAGGTTTCTGTGGTGGTTCCAAAGGCAGGAACAGAGCATGCCCCACCATATGTGTGCACACACATGCTCCTAATATAGCAAGTATTCTCCTGAAGAGTTCATTAGGAAATCTGGCTGAGCCATCTCAAACTCCCTCTGCTGCTCCTTCTTCACTCTGGTCACTTTTCGCTCTACCACCCCCAATGCCCACTGCTCTTTACCAGCACAATTTAGTTATAATGAGAGCCTGCTTTGTTAGACAACTTGTAGCATGGTCTGTCACCAATCAGGGTTTCAGTGGATTCTGGCTGTTTTGGTTGGAGCTTACCAATAACAATAATCAATACTGTAAAAACAATTTTCAACTGCTAATCCACTCCTAAGAGATTTAAATATCATCATTGTTCAGCTTGACTAAGTACATTTCATTTTTTACAGTAGGTTCTCCATCAGCCATAGCTTAATATTTTTTCAAATGTTTGTAAATTTAATATCATACTAACCGTGAAGGGTATGTCTACACTTGCAGCCTATTTCAGAATAGGGCTTCAAATGTAGGCATTCAGAATTGCAAATCAAGCCCGGGATTTAAATACCCCATGCTTGATTTGCGTCTTCCCGGCCAGGCGCCATTTTTTAAATTTACAAGCCCGGAATAACTGCCCGTGTCTACACGCGGCAGTGAAAGGGGCATTCGAAATAAAGCCCTATTTCGAACTACCTGTTATTCCTACTGCAATGAGGTTTAACAGGTAGTTCGAAATAGGGCTTTAGAGAGAAGAAAGAGAAAATTATGCTAAGTGATGTTTTGGCAGAATGTTTAAATCACATAATTGCATCTGGTAAATGGACTATACCGTTTACAGAAAAATGTTGATTTACTTTTGTGTCTTCATCAATAGTTTTGATCCTGTATTGATAACACAGTACAAGTTATACTGCTCCTCTATTAGAATGAAATACTGCAGCATTACATAGCTTTCTACATCCTTGAAAAAGTTTCAAGGAAAAGGAATGAAAAGTCAGCTTAGCCAAAGTTCAGTATAAAATACCAGTGAAAGGTTGGTGACACGACATGAGAAATCAAAAGCAAAGATGAAAAGGAAGAAGATGAAAGGGAAATGGAATAAATATTCCAAACTATTGGGAATCAAAAAAATCAGCAGAATCACCAAATTAAAAGCAAATAAATAAAAAAGGTTAAATTTGGCATTTCAAAAACTGTTACTATTTTGGATCAACATCTTTAAAAATGCCAGCCTAAAGTTAGGGTCCTAAAATCTTAAATGTTGCTAAATAAATTACCTTATTTTGAAAAGCACTAAAAACCCAGAATTTCCAGGATATGTCTACACTACGGGGCAAAGTCGAATTAAGATACACAACTTCAGCTATGTTAATTGCATAGCTGAAGTCAAAGTAGCTTAACTTGGCTTTTGGTGCTGTCTGCACTGCAGGAAGTCAAAGAAAGAACACTCTTCCTTCGACTTCCCTTACTCCTCGTGAAAGCAGGGTTACCGGCATCAACCAGCATTCCTCTCACAGTTCAAATTAGCGGTCTTCACTACACCCGCTAATTCGAACCCTGGAAGATCGACAGTGGCAGCTTTGATCTTCCTCAGTAGTGTAGACGTACCCCCAGAGGACCACAATGGCTGGATGCTCCATCAGCACTTCTGAAAAATCAGGCCTCCTCAAAGGAACTTCAATATGGACTAAAGAGGCCTTTGTTTAGGCAGCCACTTCTCAGATGTTTTTTGAAAATCTTGGCTTTGATCACTAAACATGGTCTCATTTTACACTAATTGAAAGCTCCCACAGATTCCAGCGTGTTTTATTAAAAACAAAAGGGAAAAAAACCAACCATATTTCAGTGCAATTAAGCCTCAGGGACCCAACATGCCAGATACTATGTAAACGAGTACTTAAATATTCACAGCCCCAGAAAACTTCCGATCTAAAATTTACAATGCTGGACAGATTGTAAAATGCTTAATTGATAAATTAAGGACCTGATCCAAAGCCCACTAAGGTCAACAGCAGTCTTTCCACTGGCAACAGTGAATTTTGAATCAGTCCCTTAGCACCAAGTTTGGTTTGCTGTGAGTTGTGAAGTACTGTTATTTGTTATCAGCAAGTATTTAGACAAAATTCTGAAAATTCTGTGGAGTTTAGCATCAGTAATTAGTCAACTAAACATCAGTACCAGAACCTCATTATTCATTTGTTACTTATTCCTCTCCAGTTAAAATGTGTCAGTCATCCAGTTAAGGATCAGAAAGATTGCCATGTGATTTAGGTGACCAGCCATGCAGACACAGACAGACATCCATCAGGTATGACCTATGTGGTCATCCCTATGAAGGCAGAGGATTGGACTTCAGGGTCTCTCGAGATCCCTTCCAGTTCTAGTATTCTATGATTCTAAACACTAAGGGTGTGTCTAGACTACAGGGTTTTTTCGAAAAAAGTAGCCTTTTTCAAAAAAAATTCCCCTGCGTCTAGACTGCTGCCGCGTTCTTTCAAAAGTAAATCGAAAGAACACGGCAGTTTTTTCAACCGCAGAAAACCTTGTTTTATGAGGAAGAACACCTTTTTTCAAAAGTTCTCTTTCGAAAAAAGGCGTTATGTAATGCAAACTGTGGTTTTTCGAAAGAGAGCTTCCAGACTGCCTGGGTGCTCTTTTTCGAAAAAGCAGCTTGCTTTTTGTAGTCTAGATGATTTTTTTTCCAAAAGAGGCTTTTCCGAAAGTATCTTTCAAAAAAGCCTCTTTCAAAAGAGGCTAGCAGTCTAGATGTAGCCTAAGAGCATAATCAACAGGAATGTGAAAAGTTTACACACACACACACACACACACACACACACACACACACACACACGTACCTTTCAGAAGTACAGGTCCAAACTATTTTACAAATACTTACTATTCAGTATCAGTTTATTAACCAAAACCATGCTAATTTCTTAAGAAACGTGATGTATCATGAATAATTTGAGTATCTCTAGATTTTTATGCTGTTCACTCAAAGTTCTTTACAGTGCATCTCAGCAAGGGGAGCAGGGACATGCCAGTCCAGTTTCATCAGTATGCTACCATGTAAGACACTAAACTCAAAGAAACTGAAATACTCTTTGTGGTGAGTCAGGATCTCTATACACAATATAGAAGATGCTGCAGATTGCTGTAGGGGGGAAAAACAGAGGTCACTATGGGAAAAAAAAGTGGGAAGGGGCTGTTCCACCCTTTGACAAAGTGAGGTGTCATTGGAAGGAACTACTCAGAAGTGCCCAGAGCTGCAGTAGCAGAGATTCTTCACACTGTGAAAGTATCTGTGGCCTTCTATCGAGGGATTGTAATTGTTGGCCCAGTTGGGTTACCACTGCAGTCAGTGGCAAAATTTCCATTGACTTCAATGGGAGCACAATCAGGCTCTGCACTCTGCCCCAGCACAGGACCCAATGATCTAACAGTTCTTTTTGTATTGCAAACCCTTGTGTTATGTTGGGTTAACAAATTGATTCTGATCTACTATTTACTTCTGGTTTCTTTCCTGCTCCTTTCTGGATAGCCAGCTACATAAGGCAAACAACCACTAGCTAAACAGTTCACAAACAAGCCCTGGTCTTGTTTACTCCTATGTTTCCTTTCTCTCCCCTCAAGCCAATTACTGGCACACATACATTCTTGGAGAACAACGAGCAGTCCTGTGGCACCTTAGAGATTAACAAATATATATATATATATAGTATCATGAGCTTTTGTGGGCAAAACCCTCTTCCTCAGATGATGAGCTTGGAACATCAACAGAGAGAGCGGTAAAACCTTCTCCTCTTATAAGAATCTTTCAACCCACCCATTTGAAAAAAACCCCAGAAAACACAGCATACAGCCCCTTGATGGAAAAAGAAATTATGAGTAAAGAAATGAAATGAGGTGGGGGTATACTGTAATGAGCAAAATGGAATTGGGAGGCTGCCGGTGCAAGAAAAGTATTGTTTACAATAAACAGCAAGATACAAGGAGAATTGGCCAGGTGAAAGTGGCTGATTGTGTTACAGTGAGCCTAGTTAAATGAATATCTGACACAGAATAAATCTCTTAATAAAATTACTGCACTCTAGTTCCCTACACTCTCTGCATACATAATAAAACTCTTTAAAATGAATAGCTGATAAGGGAATGAACCTGTTCAGTGAATGAATGAATGAATGAACACACACACACACACACACACACACACACACACACACACACACACACCCCAAAATGGCAAAACATACTCCTTGTGATTATCAGACTGTTAAAATAATAACCCTATGAAACAAATAAATCTGCCCCACAGCAAATTACGTCTCTGCTGTACTTATGGTGAAACCTTCCACAAACACCTGATAAAGGAATAAACCTGTTAACGGAATAAATTGACTGTACACTAAGGTTATCCACAGATTTACACTGGACTGCAGTGATAAACCTTTTTCATTAGTCCAATAGATCATAGGATACACAGGACTTACAAATGCTTTGGAATTAAATGTAAGCAGTAGTGCTCTGCGGTACACATGCATTTGGGGGCAAGTGGATTGATAAGAAAAGTGAATATTGCTTTACAAAATATCTGCCAGTGAATATTAGCAGCATAACTGATCAAGAGATGAGCTGACCATAAAACATCCACTACAAGCGAGAACTTCCAGAGCACACGGGCCAATGCATGCTGTTCAGTCTCTCTGAAAATTAGGCAACCTTCTGAAGTGCCTAGCACCATGCACCCAGGTTTGAAAAATGTGCAATTTGGCCACAAGGCACAGTGTTCAATGTAGGTTCGCCTCTAGAGGCTATTTCCATTGGGATCATCAGCCACCTCACGATTTCTCAAGACAGGCTGCAAGAGAGAGGCTAGAATTTATTTCAGGCACTGAAACCTCAACGTGCAGCAAGTCTTGAAGATGCATCTTCCAATGTGCACAGATACAATGGAACGTCACAGTAGTGCCTCGTGAGGATATAACACCAAGAAGTATTGTTACCACATCCCAAGATGGAGGGACAAACATCAGTGTGTCATGATAGCCTAAGGAAGTTACTTTTTTCCTGTAGGCCATTCATGATGGTCCCTCCTGGCCTTAAATCTGCCATCACATGACTTTCCACCCCTTTATTACCTTCATTTCAAGTGGCACCTGCTCTCCAATATTTCCTATCCCTGGATTGATATTTGAATAATTTGCTGGCTCCCTCCCCAACTCCTAATGTGTCTTTTTATGCCCACACACTTTTCTCCATTGTTGGCCTAGGAGTGATGACAAATGTCAGTGCAGCTCACGGAGTGAGAAATGCACAGCCTCTCTCATGGTTGTGTTGTGTTGCCTATGAATAATTATTAGCTTGAACGGGAACAAGACAGTTGTTCCAAGCAGAAGTATTCAGAGCATTCTGACTTTCCAAGGCAAGGCCTGCAGCAGTAACTTCTGGAGAAGACATGGAATCTGGATGGACTTAGTCCTCTTGGGCAAAAGCAGCCATGGGCACTGAATTTGGAGCTGCAGGCTGTCCCCACAGCTATGGCAGCTGTGAAATAGGAATCCCCCCCTCCAACCTTATTAGGAGAATATGAGGGACACCGTGTGTGGTTCTCTCCTTGCTCCAAGCCCACTGACTACTCCACTAGGTCACAGGTAAGACAAGAAGAGGTTGGTCTAAACAGCTGTTGCACTGAGTGAGAAACCCCGCAGTTCAACTTTTCCAGTGCTGCCCATCAGGCTTACCATCATGCCTGCCATCACCAAGGAGACCTGCCTACTTCAGGAATCAAAGGGAACTCCCTTTTCCACTCTGTCCAACACCAAAAATGATCTTGTCCTTGCCTGACCCACAGGCCTCTGTCTGGAAGCCGCAGGACAAAATACCTGTCATCATCACTGGTGCTGTGCAAACCTGCTACCAGGAAACACCTATAGTGACTAGGATGGGGATGGAAGGATTGATGGAAAGAGTATGAAATTTAGAGTACATCTACACTGCACACTTATTTCAGAATAAGCTATTCTAGAAGAAATACTCCAAAATAGCTTATTTCTAAATAGCATATCTACACTACAGGGAGACTCCCCTAATGTGGACACACTACCTAGATTTAGAGCCCCAGGAAGCAGTAGGGAGTAATTACTTTGAACGGTCCTGGGGAGGAGCTATTTTGAAATAGCATCAGTGGAGCATCCACGCTACAGCTATTTTGAAATTTCAGTTTTGGAAGAGGCACTATTTCTCATGGAATGAGGTTTACAGAAGTCAGAATAAGCCATCTGTTATTTCAAATTTATTTCAAAACAACAGAATTGCTGTGTAGATGCTCACATTGTTATTTTGGAATAACGGCGGTTATTCCAAAATAACACGGCTGTGTAGACGCACCCTTACAGATTGGGGGAGGGATGGAAATAATACGGGACTGATGGATGCTTGTGGATAGAAGCAGAGAACTGATGGGTGGGAACAAGGGAAAGGATATTTTACCCAGGGAAAGCTGGAAGTATTGCTGAACGAGGCAGATCGGTTTTGAACAAACATCTGGTTACAGTGTTGACAGCACATCATCAGTGTTGAGAGACATGCTACTGGGCCAGTAAGCCTCAGCTATTTCCACACCATGACAACAGAAAACAGTTTTCCAAAACTCCACTTCCATTTAGCCACCAGAAAAGGAAGGTGGACCTGCTTGACACCCGATGTTGAGGGCTCTAACACAATAATTCCCCCTCACATGGGCAGCACTTCTGGATGTTGGCCCCAAAACATTAGCCATAATACCCCATTCTATGGCTTAAAGCACCATTGGGACTCCATTCCCCGCACTGTCCCTTCATATTTGTCCAAATCTTCTTTTGACAGCTCGGATTTGCTTGGAGTTTCTGTGTATGTGTTTGTTTACATATACAGACTGTCTATTTACACCCACCAGCGAAGCTCTGATAAAGAAATGTTCCCAGCAGCCAAAATAAAATAAAATAAAAACCATCTGTGTTTGCACCTCCAGGATCTCCTAGCAAATAAATTGTGAACACTGCATTTCACACTGATGGATTTCTCCTTTTCACCATGTGTGCAGTTTGTGCCTTTAAAAAGGAACACGTATGCCTTTAACCTCTTGGATGGGGTTTGTTGACTTAGTGCAGTTCCAGAAATTAGAGAAAAAAGAATCACAATGTTCCTTTTAGTATTCAGGGAAGGGGGGTGCGGGGGGAAGTAATGTGAAGACCAACTAAGATGAAATGCAATGTTGAAATGAATAAGTAAGTTCATTATATTCTACAACATGATAAGACTTTGCAGGCCTGATTACAGCATTAAGGGATGGTGCTGCAATATTATAAATTACAGGGTGAAGCACTCCTGTTTCTGTCTCTATATTTCTAAGGTGGGAGAAGTTAATTATTTTTATAGGTCTAGATATTGCAAGGATGAGGATATCAGAATATCTTGTCGCCGGGTCTAAAGACAGCAGTGAAAGGGGGAGGAGGGAACCACCTCCTTTAAAGAAAATTATTATAAAAATACTAAAAATGATACATAGATTTTTTGACCTACATATATCATTTTTACTCACATAGGTACTCTCTGCCCTGTCTCCATAAAACACAGCTCGATTATTTTTCATGAGACTGAAGGTAAATGGTCAAAGCTTAAGACTTAAGTAAAATGGAGGGGGAGAAAGGAAAAATCGACATGACCGAAAAGGTTAATGGAAATTTGTATGATTTTATTATTATTAAAGAACATAGAGAGAAGTGCAATGTTTCTAGCAACTCTAAGTGGCCGAAGGTACAATCAGTAACCCTGAAGTATATTCAGTAATCTTTTTTTCCCCAATTGCCCACCGCAGCCTATATTACAAATACATAAATCATAATGTTTCAACAAAAGCAAAATTTAATTTTCTCCTTTCAGCTGTTATCTGGGCCGGGTGGTATATGGCAGGCTGCGGCCGAGTCATTTATTACACTTGCTGAATGGATAATGGCAGGGAGAGTCTATTATACCCAGCTTTGTTAGGGCTTTGAATGTGCTACTGAAACCTGTGGCAGTCTAAATCTCTTTACATCTGTAATAGATACACAGCACTCTATTATTTCATGCCAGAGCAAAATTAAATAGTTGTGTGTAGAGGGAGGGGGCAGTGGAGGACACAGAGGAGAGGAGGAGCATTTTTTTACTGGAAACATTTTAAGGGAAGTGATCTCTCCAGAACTTGTTCTTATGTCTCAGACCCATTTTGTTTTGCTCTTGAAAAAGCACCTTGCTTGAAAGCGAAACGTGCAATAGCTCCATGCGTCCATCTCATCACAACGAGTTATTTTCCTCTCTGCCCTAAATTATATTTTGGAGGATTCCGAGATAAAAACATGGATTTTTATCCGCCCTCCAGGAGCAAGAAATAAAATCTCCTTCTCTCCTCATCCCTCCTTTGTTTTACCCTTGAAAATAGTAGGTTTATGTCCAGCATGAAGTCTGATGTATCAGGCTTTACACCAGCATCCTACATAGGGACTGCAAGGAAGAAAATCTGCTTCATTGCCTAGATTAGGCTACAGTGCCAGTGCAACCTCAACATGCATGGTATCCCAGCCCCTAATCTGGTGAAGTGGCTACTGCTTCCTTTCCCTTCACATGGGGGCTGCGTCTAGACTGGCAAGATTTTGCTCAAATACTTTTAACGGAAAAGTTTTTCTGTTAAAAGTATTTGCGCAAGAGAGCATCTACACTGGCATGGATGCTTTTGCGCAAAAGACATCTTTTGCATAAAAGCATCCATGCCAGTGTAGACACTCTCTTGCGTAAGAAAGCTCCGATGGCCATTGTAGCCATCGGGCTTTCTTGCACAAGAAATTAACTTGGCTGTCTACACTGGCCCTCTTGCGCACGAATACTTGTGCAAGAGGGCTTATCCCTGAGCGGGAGCATTGGATTATTTGCGCAAGAACCACTGATTTTGTACAGTACAAAGTCAGTGTTCTTGCACAAATACTTGTGGCCAGTGTAGACAGGTGGCAAGATTTTGCGCAAAAGCGATTGCTTTTGTGCAAATTCTTGCCAGTCTAGACGCAGCCAGGGTGTCCTGCTGCTGGAATGCATTTGACATGGATTGAGTGGCCTTTCCGTGTTCTAACCCTGCTCCAAACCAGAATACCAAAAGCTGGCACAGACCCTTCCAATTGCATGAGCTTCCGTCCTCCTCACCCTTAACCCCCCAAACACAGCATTTTTTTTCTCTTAGCAAGGCAGGATGTTGGATAGGTGACTATAAGCGCCAAACTGCTATCAGGGAGGGAGGGCTGCACAATCCACGGCTCTGACTTCTACAGAGCTTATCAGAGAGAAATTTTGCCCTGACATTTGAACATGGGAAACTCAGATCCAGGTGTTCTAGGAACACATCCCATAAGTTAGAGATAATACAATTCTGATGATGTAAAACTGAGATCATGTACTTGGATAATTACCAATGATTTCAGAGACATCTTTTCCAGAGGAAATATAGCCATGGCCAGTTCTTCCTTTTCTGGGACCATCTGCAAAACAGGACCTCATCTAGCTCCCTGTTTTTGATTTTCCTACACTCTATATACCTACAATATGCAACCCACCCAGTCATCAAGCAACCACAAGAAGTACTGCAGTGCATACATGCTAACCAAACACTACGTCCAATGCACCAGCAACATGGGGAGAGGGGTCATTTGAAAAAAAAAAATCACTGACTGTTGGCGTAAGAGGCACCCAGCTAACCCGAATATTGATGGAGGAGAGAGCAGGATGGAATAGGTGCTTTAGAGAGTGGATGCTCCATTAGAGGAACTGTCAGCGCTTTGATACCTGCCGCTAACGGGGCTATCGTAAGTAAAACTGTCACATACCTCATGGCAGGATCGAGGGCCCTATTTGGGTATGTTGGTAGCATTATCCTAAGAGTACTATTGGCAACAGTATCCCTATCCCCTTTCCATTTGTTTGAATGAAGTTTTGATCAGGGACCTTGTAGTCAATTACAAGGGGGCAAAAAAATGTGACCCTGTTCAGAACCGGAGACTTTCAGAGGCGCACAACTCCTTCTGCATACACTCTATTACTTCATGCACTCAGGTTGCGTTGATATAGCATCCTTAGCTTGAAATAAGCTACACAATTTGCACTATGCAAATTGTGCAGCTTATTTCGAGTGTATTTTGAAATAGCTTATATTGTAATTTGGAGCTGTCTACACAATGCCAAATTTTGAAATAAAATGCTATTTTGAAATGCCCCTTAGCCCTCATGGAATGAGGGCTACCAGGATGTAAGGATAAGCCGCCCATTATTTTAAAATCTATTTCAAAATAGCAGGTTGCTTCAATAGACATGGAATAGCTATTTTGTGATTCTTCCACTATCCCGAAATAGCTCCGCAGTGTAGACATACCCTCAGAGGGTGTGTGACTGTCTACTTTTAGGCTTTATCTACACTGCCGGCTTTTGCCAGCAGGGAGTATGCAAATTAAGCACTGATTAGCATATTGTCGTGCTTCATTTGCATAATCTAGTTGAGCTGGTTTTATGCAAGGGGTTTTTGTGCAAAAACAAGCAGTGTGGACGCATAAGGATCTTGCACAAAAAGGGTTTTGTGCAAAAAGGAAACTTTTTTTCTGTTTTGCTTGTTTTTGCAAAAGCCAGAAGTGTAGACATAACCTTAGTGACTGGCCCATCATTAGAACAGCTTGCTACAAAGCTGAGGGTAAGGGCATTCTGCTTAAACTCCAGCAGTGGAGGGCTGTGAAGATGAAAGTTATCGGTTCTTGTGATCCTTGTGCCATGGATAGTACAAAATGGCACTGGAATTCTTATGGATCTCAGACACTTAGGGTACGTCTAGACTACAGGCTTCTGTCGACAGAAGTTTTGTCGACAGATACTGTCGACAAAACTTCTGTCGACAAAGCGCGTCCAGACTACATTGAGTTCTGTCGACAAAGCAAGCTGCTTTTGTCGACATGGTAGTCTGGATGCAAAGGACAGTTTCCATTCAATAACACCTTCTGTCGACAGAGTTTCTGTCGACAGAAGGTGTTATTCCTCGTAAAATGAGGTTTACATACATCGACAAAACTGCTGAATTCTGTCGACGTTATGTCGACAGAACTCAGCGGTAGTGTGGACGCAGGTATAGTTTTGTCAACAAAAGTCCACTTTTGTCGACAAAACTCTATAGTCTAGACACACCCTTAGTAATAGGCTGTTTCTTGAGAGGAGGAGCTTGTAATGCACTGGTTCTAGACACATGATCTTGTTTCCCTCTGGTGGCTGGCATGAGTGATATAGCAGCCTGCTTTATGAAGGGGATTATGTTAATGTAGCTGTTGTGTAACCAGTCCCATTCTTTTTTTCTCTTTGGTGGGTAAACCTCTTCATGTGAGGAAGACTCACACATCTGTCACCTTCATCTTCTGTTAAAGGGACTGCATAAATCCAACTCTATTCAAGAAGAGAACAGATCCCCCCCCACACACACACCCAGACACTTTCCAAGGGAAGATCTCCTTTAGCACAGGTGGTAGAGATCTTCTAGAAGTATTTGCGTGTCAAGAGTCACATATTCCATCCCAGGAAATTATTTTGGCTTCTGTGGGTATGAAGCCACATTTATTACATACAAACATTGCCCTATAATGCAGTGTTGCCTGTGACGCAGCCCATTCTATAGTGCACCAACTTGTATCTCCAAAAGAAAATGCAGCTTTAGAAGGGTAAGTTTGCCATGCAAAAGCCATTTCCCAGAAAGGAATCAAAACAGGTGATTCAGTGCACTGAAGAAGGGAAATACAGCCAGCCATCTCTGCACTACACAAAACCTCGTGAACAGAGCTGACTTAATGGAGCAATGCTATTTGCAGTCCTGTGCACAAAACACCTGATAGGCAAGTCAGGGATAGAATAACAAGTTTTGCTAAAGTTAGCCCCCGACACTTCATTATTCCCTCCCCAAGAAATGAAAGCATTTATCCTTTCACTCCCCTTAACTCTTATCAAGCAAGATTTCTCTCCCTGCTTCATGTCTAATAGCATTGTCCTACTCTCTGATAACAAGAAGAGACGTACCCTGGCCCCTCCCCACCAAATCTTCTACCAATCTCCAGCAAAAGGATTAAAACTGCGAGGCTGTGGTTACTTGGTGTCTGCTGACTTTTTAAAAGCGTTATCTATGCTCAAAGAAGTGAAGGCTCCTCACTCGATGTGAGGCTTGGTGATCATGTATATATCCTTTCATCAGCACGTTGCAGAAGCAGACTACCACGCGATGCTAAAAATCCCACATCTCCCTATATCCCATTGGAACCTTTCTTGCCTGAAAAAGGAATGAAGGATTCACGCGAGATTTTTTTGTTATTTTTGGAATGGGAGTAGGTTGATGCAGCTCTTTCCCAATTCCAAACAGAACCTAAAACTTCTATTAGATGCCTGCTCCTGATCACATGATGAGGACTCACACATCAGTCACCTTCATTTCCCATTAATGGGACTTGTACACCCAACAATCTCCAATAAGAAAATAAACATCCCCCCCCACACACTCGCGCGTGTATATTGTTGAACTAAACTCTCCTTCTACCTAGTTTAACACCTAGAAGTAAATTCAGGTTGCTGCTCCTTAACCCAGTGACAGCAATGTGAAGTCTTTCCACTGACTTAGGTGGGCTTTGGATCAGGACCAGAAATTACAACCATTGGAAAGAGATAAGGGGACTGGCTTCCTTAACCAGTATTAACTCTTGTAGATGTCCCTGACTACTGCTGCAGCATTAATGCATTTTCACTCTCATCAGTCCTTGCCCCTGACTCTTTTTTAAATGTGGCTGCATCCCTGGGGAATTAGCACTTGAGCCAAGGGTTGTCACTACACAAGATGGGTATGTCTACACTACCACCCTAGTTCGAACTAGGGTGGTTAATGTAGTCAATTGCGGCACGGAGTAGGTAGTTCGAATTAGGCTAATTTGTGGAACGAGGTGTAACGGTAGTTCAAATTAGAAAGCCTAATTCGAACTACCTACTCCATGCCGTGTGTAGCCGCGGACACGGAGTCCCAACTACCGGGGATTTAAAAATGGCGGTGCCCGGCAAGATGCAAATGAAGCCCGGGATATTTAAATCCCAGGCTTCATTTGCAACTTTGATTGACTACATTAACCACCCTAGTTCGAACTAGGGTGGTAGTGTAGACATACCCGATGTCATTAAGCATGGGATAGCCATCCTGATACTACATATCTACCTTAATTTCCTTCCAGTTTGTGATGTGCTGATGCTAAATAACAGTCCTACTGAAAACTCTTGGCCTTCCTGGTAAGAGGAATGTTCTCTGGGCCTGTGTGTTGTTACCTCTTTCTGGGCACGGACCCACATCCCTCTCTCTCCTGGACATGAGTTTAGGCTTCTATCCCCTTCCACTCATATCTCCCTAGAATCTCTGACTAATGGCCAGCTTCTATGCTTAAATTTCTCATCAAAGACTTGTCCAGTTGTTACAAATGCCCACACAACTCTTCCAAAGCAGAGTTCCTTTACTTAAGGACAAATGCATATGGAGAAAACCTGAAACAATAAATAGGTCTAGACACACACTCAACATACCAAAAGCTGACCAAGTCCCCTGTTGTGTAATGGAGAGGGATATTGGTAGGTTAAAGTCCTTCCAATTTTGTGGCAGAGTTAGACCGCACCTCCTTGTCCAAAAATTCAAGACCATTTGCTGAATCAAAAGTCAGTGCAGACTGGCTTTTTAGACTCCTAACTCTGACTTTAATCTCCCAGCCCGCTGAACAGTGACAAAAATAAGTCATTGCCCCTTTCCCCAGGGAGTCAGGCCTCAAAGGACTGGGTAAATAATCAGGTTTGTCATTTTATATTAATTATTCCCTAGTGTTTTCAGAGTCCACAAGACACCCCATTTCTCTCGCCCTTTCTTCTACCCTGCACTTCTCTGTGAGCCAGGAATGCCCAAATACTTGTTGATAAAAGTCTATGAAAATTATCTGAACCCATATTGACTGGCCCATTTCAATATAATAGTCTTTGTAGTGCTCATGTGTTCGAGGATTGGCCTTACAATAACTTGTTCAACCTTACAGGGTAGGCCCATTACTCAATGAGGAGACTGAGAGGGGACATGATAACATTTTTCAAGTACCTAAAAGGTCGCTACAAGGAAGATGGAGAAAAAAATTTCTCCTTAACATAGGTCAAGAAGCAATCGTCTTAAATTGCAGCAAGGAAGGTTTAGTTTTGACATGAGGAAAAACTTCCTAACAGTCAGGGTGGTTAAACACCGGAATAAATTGCTTTGGGAGATTTTCATCATTGGAGATACTTAAGAGCAAGTTAGACAAATATCTATCAGGGATGATCTAGATGGTGCTTGGCCCTGCCATGAGGGCAGAGGACTGTATTTGATGACCTCTCGAGGTCCCTTCCAGTTCTACAGGTTGGCCCTCCCTGATCCAGCAATCTCAGGACCTGAGCTATCCCAAAAAGTGAGTTTGCTGGACCAGGGAGGTCAGGCCTCTGGTGTTCTTTTCCTGGCCTGCCAGCTACGACCAGCACCACTGCCTCCATTGTGCTGGCAGGTCCCCGATACCACCCATCAGCTCTGTGGGCTGGTTCCCCTTTCCAAGGCTCTGCTCCGGCTTCCAGCCCCCTGGCCAGGCCCTGGGCATGGCCACTGGCCCTATGGGCTGCCAGTGGGACTCTGCTGTTAGTCTGGACTTCTGCTCCAGGCCGTTAGCCAGGGCTCCATGTCCACACAGCAGGGCTCTGCTCTGGTCTGCCATTCCTGCAGCTGCCAAGCTGCTGGGACTTCCCATGTGCTGCTGGGCTGCCAGATCAACTATGCCCAGCCATGGGCAACCTCTGCGGCTGAGACTCTCTGGTCCAGACCATGGATGTTGCCAGACCAGGTAATTCCGGATGAGAGAGGTTCAACCTGTAGTATTCAAAGTTAAATATAATAATCTCAAAATACATTTGTGTTTGTCACATCTGTCACGAGGACAAAGACACCAAGTCTGATTGAATGGATTTTAAAGAAATTAGGATTCTGCTACTCTTAAAATAATATTGTCTGATCAATTTGTTTATTTAGCTATTTAACAGAGGCGAGGAAGTAGTCTTAATTTTCTTAGGTCCCAAAGCCAAAAAAAAAAAAAAATAAAGGACTAAGTACTTGATTTTTAGAGGTGCCAAGATCCCACAGCTCCCACCTATGTCCACTGGAGTTGTAAGTGTTCAGTACCTCTGAAAATGAAGCTCCACTTGAGTCATATTGATATAGATCTATAATATAACACTCCAGACATTCAGTCTATTTTTTCTGTGTTGCTACTCTGACAGAACACTGAAAATACTTTGGGTTTACATACCAATAACCTAAAAATATAGTGTCATAGTGGAGTGGACTTGTGGACCATCTACTCCATTAGCCTGTCATCAAAAGTGGCTTGCACCAGTTGCATCAATAGAAGGTACAAGAAACCCTGCAGCATGAAGTTATGGGATATCTGCCCCAAGGAAAGTTTCTTCCAGTCTCTCAACGAAGCATGTGGTTTACATCCCTTGAAAAACTCTTATTTTAAAATACCAGTTCTGGATATTCTTGTTAGCTGTATAAATGTCCAATCCTTTTGTGAATCCTGCTAAATTCTGGTCCTCTTGAGGCAATGAGTTCCACAGAGTAAGTGCATATTTTGTGGGAAAGTAGTTTTTCATGTGTTTTTAATTTGCTAACTCTCAATTCCATTGAATGTTGCTTTGTCCTTTCTTATATTATGCAAAAGGGTGAGGAAAAGTTCTTCATATACATTTCCTTATGCCACTCATTGTTTTGTATACTTGTATCACGTCCCGTCTTAGTCATCTCATCCCTAAAAGTAAACAGACCCTGACTTTTCAGTCTTTCTTCATATAAAGTTTTGCCATATTGCTCATTTTCATCAACCATCTCTGCAAACCCTTTATTTCCTCCACATTCTTTTTGAAAGGGGTGACCAGAAGTGAACTTGTGTCCATAGCACACAAACACAATAGAATTGGTACTCACTGGCACCCTTGGTGCATTCTCAACATATAGGCTAAAGAATTAATAGACCAAGATGTTTAAACTAGTCTTTCATACTAACTGACATTACTACCAGGGTATTGTGGCATAGTGATGGACATTGTGATAGGTGATAGGTCCACCTGCACTTCTTGGATAAACAGAGGACTGCAACTTCTAATTCTGTCTAACATGTATCAACCTGCCTGGAGCTTAAGATATGTCTACACCACAGGGCAAAAGCTACTGTAACTTAAGCTACGCAATTGATGTAGCTGAATTCAAAATAGCTTAATTCGGCTTTTGACGCTATCTACACAGCAAGAAGTCGAAAGAAGAACACTCTTCCTTCGACTTCCCTTACTCTTTGTAAAATGATAGTTACCACGAGTCAGAGTAAATGCCTGCAGCTCGACATTATTTTGGAATAAAGGCTTGTAGCGTAGATGCGCATTTGGTTATTTCGTAACAACGTCAGTTATTCTGAAATAAGACTGCTGTGTAGACATACCCTTAACGAGAGGAGCGCAGAATGCAGAAGGAGACACCAGGAAATCAGTCTGTATCCATATGGCTGGAATGATTGTTTATAGAAACACAGGGACTTCTCATGTTATTATCCAGTATGCAGAACAGGAAGCAAGCCAGGCGTCTTCCATAAACACTGAGGCTGATATCATAATGGAGCAAAGCACCCAAATCCCATTGAAAATCAAGGGAATTTTGATACCTAACTTCATTAGGCCTCTTTGAAAATTCTAGCCTAAAATAGTAATGAGAGGGCATCTATTCATATTAGCTTTTGTTTAAAAAATGCAATCTTTCTTTCCCTAAAGAGCTTACAGTTTAAAGCAGCAAGACTGAAAAAGGATGGTAAAGGAAATAATAAGAGAGGTGAAGTGACTTGCCTAAACTCACACAGTAGATCATCAGCAGAGCCAGACCTAGAAAGTAGGTCTGATGAGTCTTAATGCAGTGCTTTATCCACATATATTTAACGTCCCGTGTGTGCACTCAGTGGCATCCTTTCTTTGTAACACACATTTTTTTCCATTTTTTAAAAATGGAGCTTTTCAAACTCAGGGGGTGTTGCTGATTAAAGCAAAGAAACACACAGTCCTTTGAAAGCAATGCTGCAGAAGTTAACTGAATGGAATAGTGATCCATCACAGAAGAGCCACCTGCTTCCCCTCACTGTAGGTCCCTCAGGAGCTTCCATTTAAATAGGGGAGGGATTTCATCTCTAAACAACAAGGCTAGTGTCAGACATAGCTGACACATGAGGGGCAAAGGTTATAATTTCATGAGGCATGAATGTTTTTTTTAATTTCAACCAATTAAATTAAACTCTAGGTTTGTGGCCCATAGTGCGTAGTCCCTAAAATGACCATTTACCATATACATCAGATACTCAAGCGGTTTTCCTTTCTGTGTTATTTCTTCAGTCCAGTGACTAGATTAAAGGAAGTCACTGAAGCATGGTCTCTATACCAACATAAAATAAAATCAGAGATGAAGGGTTCCTATTCCTTTTTAAAAGGCTGTTACATTGTTTAGTTAATTTCAAAGCTACATGCTCAGACTTATGTTTTCTATTGGAATCCATTACACTATGTAAAAACAAAAGCATTTACCAGGCAGATTTATAATTAGTTCTTTATAGGGAAATTAGGCAACATATATGATGCCTGGGGCTATTCTGAAGGATATCTTTCGGGTAACAGGAGATTGTTCTGGGGTATTTGGCAAGTATGTTTCAAATTACAGGGTTTAAAAACAAATGGCTGAACACTGCATCTGCACTATTTGTTACATATACAGGAAGTTTTGAATCCAAGTTAGTCTTTATCTTCCTTAACTTCACCCCTAATGCCAAGGAGTTCCGAAGTCACCGAGTTCCAGAGCTAAAAGAGTAAAGCTAAAAAAGACACCTCTCCAATTGATCTGTCAGTTGCAGACCTTGGTTTCTTGAAGACACGTCTACAAGACGACATTTCCATTTTTGCAGCTTTCCCATGAGGATGTACCCACTTATTACTAACTGCAAATATTAATGCAAAGCCATTGACCCAAATCACAAGATATTTGTGTTTCAGCTCTTCCATGAATTTGAACACCAGAAAACCCCAGGCTCATGGATAGGGTCAATTTCTTACCAGTGAAAAGCTAAGGTGGAGGAAGGGAAATAAAGCAAATAATTCCTCACATCAACATTTCACCCTTCGAGCGACTGACTGCATTGACTACATATACAGTCACTGGAGGTATCATCCTGTCAGTTTCATTACTCGGCGAATCACTGCAATGCCGAGGGCTTCTAGCTCTCATACAACAACACAGGATCATAATAGCAAGAGATAGGAAAACACTTACTAGATCACAAAGTTAATGATGGTGTAATCCAGCAGACAGGGACAAGGAATGAGAATCAGGAAACCGGTGTTCTGTTCCTCACTCTACCACTAAGCTGTGTAAACGTGGGCAAGCCGCATCAATGTTCTCATCCTCCATTTCCCTTTCTGTAAATTGGGGTTAATAATATTTTCCTTTTGAAGTGCTTTTACGCCAGCAGGTCCAAAGTGACACAAATGATAAATATTTATGAGGATGACGGCGATGCCACAAGGGCAGAATTTAGTTACTTCCTAAAGGCACCATACTCCCAATGGCGTGTATTAATTTATTATACAAAAAAATCCAAAATGCTGTTTTTGTGTATTTGGTATCATCTGTATATTGATACATATTTAGAAGAGTTCTAGACCTTTAGAGTCATGAAAAAGATCACGCTCTTTATTCCATCAGGAATATCAGGCAGCTCCAGGACAAGGCATATTTCCTGGTAATGAGAGAGTTCAAGGTCCTTGTGCCATTTGACATTTGCACACTCTGTTGTCTATCAGACTATTGTTGTTGTTATAGTGGTAGCACCAACACAACTCAGTCAGATTTTGCTCCTTTTTGTGCCAGTCGCATACACTCAATGGTAGTCCAGGGGAATAGACAACTTGGATGCCACTGAAAAAATGGTTTCAGGGGTACTAGTGTAGAAAAAACACACTTCTAAATAATGGCAAGGTGCTCACACACAAGGGGCAGTTCTGTCCTCCCGGGATCTCCATAGCACAGTCGTGCTGAGCAGGTTGGTTTTGAGAGGGGTGACATAGGTCCACAACAGGGACTCAGCAACAGCCCCTTCCTGCAAGAATCCCATGCAGGCTGCATCACCCAAAAGTAAGATAAGGATGTAACTAGGAGGAGGTAAGTCTAAAGCAGGTTGAGGGACCTGTGGCCCATGGGCCAGATGCAGTTTGTTAGGGGTAGCCCCCCGATGGACCACCAGATACCTTGTGTATCTGAGCACCTGCAGGCTGGCTGCTCACAGCTTCAGTGGGCTGCGGTTTGCTGTTCCCGACCAATGGGAGCTGTGGGAAGCGGCGCGGGCCGGGCCACCCCTTCCCATAGCAGCCAACAGGATCTGTGAGCAGCTGTGCCTGTGGACGTTGAGGTAAACATAGCATCTGGTGGCCCATTAGGGGCTAACTCTGACAAACCACGTTGGGTCAGTGTGCCGGAGCTTCCCCACCCCCGCAATAGGAGTTTGCACCAGTGACCGAAATCCTCAGCATTGACAAAGCCCCTCCTGGTGTCATGTACACACAGCAGGGAGCGAGGCAGACAAAGGCGTAAGTTAATGCGTCTAAATGCACTTCTTCAGCTGGCTTGATACCTTCTAACAAGGTCATATCACAAATGGACCTCGCTTATTATCCCCTGAATACCATTTAGTTGGCTATGGAAATTTAATTGAAATGAATGTGACAAACTGTCCTATGCTCTTTTTCTATGAGCAGGATTGTCCCTGTATGGGCATCTGCCAACAGTGAATGGGGAAGTCATAACCCTCTAACCCATACGAGTTCTTTTTTTATAGATTCGACATCTGGGAAGGGGCCAGAGATCCTAAACAAAGATAAGGTGTAAAGAGGTGGACAAGGCATCAAAGAAATAAAATCCATTTCAAGCCAGTAATGGTCATAAAGCAATACAGCGGATGTATTATAGTTCCTGGACTTTTAATTTGTGACTAATTTGTTGCACAATGAGGTTGCAATTTTCTAATTGTGATTGCCATTTTAATTTTACTCATGGCTGTGCAACTAACAATGTATAGTCTAGTAATTAAAATTAATTGTACCTTCACCTGCATATTTCTATTAGGCTGTTAAATTTAGTCTCTAGGCTCAATGATTTTGTTCTCTGGAAGATGCTGAACTCATTTCAGTGAGCCCAATTATGTTACACTCTAATTCCTGTATGAAAAACAAGCATTTTACTTTGATATGAAGAGTTTCTAGAATCCCATTTTTAAAATTGTGCATGCTCAGCTCCAGAATATGGGATGGCAAGAGATACATGAAGGTGTTATAATTTTAAAAAGAATAAGGTACTATTGAGATTCCACTTACAAAAATACAATTACAGACATCATGAATAAATCTATGAAAACTCAAACTAGATTTTAACCATTCAATTAATTTCATCAGCAATTAACAGCTGTCTCCTTAACGACATGCACAGGGCTTAAATTCTATGAGTTTTATGACAAGCTATTCCTGCATATCTGAAACCATTTGAACACAAAAACAAAAGATTTTGTTCCCAATAAAAAAAGCCTGATCACCCCCCAGGGTCCCTTTACCCTACAGAATTTGTACCCTTTTAAGGTTTGTGTATGTATTTTTCCCCAGAGATTTCTGTTGCCCATTTTCAATCACATAGAGTGTGTCTAGACTATATGGCTCTGTCGACGAAGCCAGGTAGATGAGTTTACTAGACATAGCAAAATGAAGCGGCTATTTAAATAATCGCCACTTCATTTACATCAAAATGGCCACCGTGATGTGCCAGTCAGCTGATTGTTGTCACAGCACGGTAGTTTAGACAGGGATCAGCCGACCCCAGAACCCTTTGTCGTCAGATCCTTTATGCCTCATTGAAGCACAAGATCTTTCTTTGTTTCAGGTGAAAATCAATGCAAACAGCAGATTCTCACTACCTTTAATAATCAAGCACTTAGGTTGGTTGCTAAATAGGATTTTAGCTGCCAAAGTTTGGACAACCATCCTTGACATTTTGGGCCTTAATTATGTATTTTGATTCTCACTCCATGATTCGTGATATTTCAAGACACATTGGCCAAGCTTTGTTACAAAATACAGCATAGGAGAGCCTGCAGAGAATCTATTATTAAAGTGCCATTTTGAAAAGGATTATTAATTTCAGTGTATTCAAAAATTACCTTCCAAAGGAAATTTTGACCACAGGCTGTATTGATAATTAATAATATTAAAACACATTCAAATGAATTGACTACTTATTTAAGAAATGTTGTCCTAACAAGAAAACTCACCAAAACAAAAACTTAAAAACAAAACCAAAAAAACCCAGGAAATGCCTACATAAAGCTTTGTTAGGGCAGAATTAAAACTGGAAATGTATGGGACCTTAAGCAATAAAACACATAAGATTGATGTAGTTCTTAAAAAAAAAACAGCCTATATTTCTGAAAGTCAAAAATCTGTCTATTTGGAGGACTATTGTATTAACTTTATGTACATTCTATGGGCAATTGTGGGAAAAAATTGTGTTCTACCCCATGGCAGCAGTCTTTATAGCCAACTAGTGTGTAGTAATCTTATGTGCTGACTTGCTGCATACTAACTTGTCATGTAGACAAGACCAGAAGACGAGTTTTAGATATAAAAAGCTGAGTTTTACCTGACAGAGGGGTGACAGCTTTTTGATTCAACAAAGGCACATGATCTTCTGTCCAAGTGAGGAATCAATGCTACTGAAAGGTTGGATATACCGAAACCCTCCAGAAGCTCCAATGGATTGATGGGTGCTACCAAAAACATTTAGATCTCTTTGTTTCCTATGTTTCTATATATGCTTTTGTCTTTATATAAATGTCCTCCGCCTTGAAAAGAACTATCTGGTTTCTATTACCTAGGGCATTCTATAGGCAAAGCCTTTTTGAAGAGAAAGAAAAAC
The DNA here is from genome assembly GCF_052426305.1 of Pelodiscus sinensis. Taxonomy (NCBI): domain Eukaryota; kingdom Metazoa; phylum Chordata; order Testudines; family Trionychidae; genus Pelodiscus; species Pelodiscus sinensis. The sequence goes on along the minus strand of NC_143055.1, from coordinate 15,928,510 downwards.
ACACAGGCTACTCTCTTGGTGGTATCTGCTGAGGAGAACCACACTGAATTCCTGGATCCCCAGATAGGAGGGAGAGAGCTGCAGATCCCTTCCTAGAGAAAGAGAATGACCAGAGGCCTGAAATATGACAGGTCATTCCACTTGCAGACCACCAAGCAGGGTTAATTAAAGTTGCAGTTACCCCAAAAGTGTTACATTTGCATCTTCCCCTTCAAATAGTATAGAATCAGAGACAATACCCTTTCCATCTATCACCACCCTTTTAGCCAGATAACCTGTTATCCTTGTACCATCCTCCACATGCTGACTACACAGCTCCCTGTGAGACAGTCTTATGATTAAAAAACACTAGACTGGGATTCAGGTGAGCTGAGTTCTGTACCTAGCTCTGCATAGGCTACATCTACACTACCACTCTCTTCCTGGTGCAGCCACTCCCCTGTGGTCACTGCACTAAGACTGACCCATGCTCGCTTCTCCCAATGGTCATTGCTGAGCATAACTGTCCTCGCTCTCAGAACCCTCCCTGTCCGTGTTATGGAGAACAATCAGATTCCAGGCACATTCTATTTTCTTGACGCAACCAATCTAGACCCTGCTTTAAACTAAAATAAGAGGAAGCTACATGCCAAATTTGGTGGTCCTCGCTCTTATTGTTTAGGAGGAGTTCTTGAACAAACAGCCTTACAGATGGGTGGGCAGACAGACACAATCAACAGATCAAGTTGTAGCATAGACAAGATCTTACACTTCCTCTGTATTTTGGAGCAAGCCATTTCCTTCTCTGAGCATCAGTTTTCCTTTCTGTAAAGTGGCGTTAAAATTTTCCTACCACACAGGTATTGTGAGAAGGAATTCATTAATCTAATTGAGGCTCTCAGACACTATAATGAGTGCCATAAAATAGCTTTAAATATTGAATCGTAGCTACTTCATTCCCCTGATATAGTTCTGATACAGACCAGGAGTATGATTCACCCACAGGTGCAGAGAAGTACAAACTGCCTGCCCAGGGAGGCATGTACCAAGTTGACTATAACAGATGAGAGAGTTTTAGTGTAGACTCGAATGGGGTTCCACATTAGTTGCTGGTCTCCCCCACCAGACCAACTTGCAGGACTAGGGTCTTTCTGATCACACAGCAGAGAACAGTGAAAGTGCTCTCCCAAATGACCAAAACAAGGGTAAAAATACTGCAACAAGCACTTTTAACCAATGCTGCCCAATGATTGTAATTTTGGTTCTTATTTGTAACTAGAGAAGGGACATGGTTTTCAGAAAGAAATGGAATTTTCAAGTAATCCGGGAAAGGCGTATTCAGGCTGAACTCTAGCTTGGATGGGGTGAGTGGTCATTCAGTTCATAAAATCATTAAAATATGTGCATTTCACTCTCTCTAAAGGGTTTCTGCTTCAGCCCTCTGGTATAAGCCCAGCTGCAAAAGACCCCTTTAAAATCACCCTTTCACACATGCTTTGTATTATATTTTCCCCTTCTATAATCCATTTTAAATGGTAACAGGACCTCTTTATAACACACAAGATAATTGGCTATTCTGGATGATGTTATCAAGACTGTTTAATGTGGTTGGGCCAGTGACTCTTATTCATGCGATTCACAATTAGCCCCTTGACCTGGATCATTGCTGGAACAAGTTTTATGAGTTTCACTGCCATTTCCTCCTCTTCCGGTATAAATTATTCTATACAAATAGAATGTTATTGTGCATCATCTTTTGACACCTCCCTCCCAGTCACAAAAGTCGGTTTGCCCTATTGAAAGCAACAACTCAAACTCCAACCATGTTCCATAAACAATATGATACTGAAAAATAAATCAGTTGAATAATAGCTGGCATTAATTTGCTAAATGAGAAAATGCTTGCAGTGATTAAAACAGATTGTACATGGCTATGGAAAAAAAATCCAGAAGCAATAATGGAGACAGAGACTGTAGGAACTTCTACTGTACTGGAAATTACAAAGCTTCCTATTGGTCTATATTTGTTATAAGATGGTTTGTTATCTTCAATCTAAAAGAGACCTTGATAAAGTATCTTTTGACACTTTTACTGCTCCTTTAAATGAAATATTCCCTGTATCTTCAAGAATCAGCTTGAGTGGAATTGACTCAGTAGCTCAAGCTTTAGAAAGACAGGGGGAAACATTTTCTAATTTAAAAGAAATTTGAGAAAATGGTTCCATTCCCCTCTCTATTATCTGGCCATTCTGCAGCTTTGGCTTCCGAAACATCAACATGCACAGTTTGCTTTACAATCCTTCTGCAGAAATTAGCTGACACCCATCAGTGTAGATAACAGAAAGCTGTAGCATTAACACTTGAGAGCGCATTAATCTTTCCCAAATTAAAATCTGCACCACAGCATTTAAGATTGAGGCCACCATGGTTCAGTGCTGTTTGACCGCCAATTTTGATAAAAGTGTTTTAAGAGAGGTGAGACGGAGATAAATTGCCCATGGTTACACAACAGCAGCGAGGGTAAGTGTTTAGTCTATTGGCTGCCATCACACTGGGGTGTCAGCCAAACGTTTGCATGTTTACACAAAGTGCAAAACAGAAGGAAAAGCAACACATTGCACTATATTTCTTGAAGGCGACATCAATATTATATTTCATCAGAGGGAGACAAATATACTTGCGTATTTGAGTATCAGAAGATAAGGGCAGCTCTGGTTGTAAAACAAATGAATATTCTCACTGAGTCCTCTAGCTAGCCACTTACTCTAAGAGTTTAAAAGCAATCTGCCCAGCTGGATAGGTGAAATAAAGCTTACATTAACAGTAGCATGTAAGACTTAAACTGGGCCAATTATAAAATGTGTTGTCAATTTGACCGATTGCATGAAACACCTTATGACAATATTAAATGTACATTTAAAATCTTAAGGCAAAGTCCTGATGGCACAGCACAGAATTTAACCCCTTGTGCTTAACAATGACTTAGATATAGATGCTTTAAAGGGGCCAATTTCACAACACCGAAAGCAATAATCAGCCATATCAGCTGGCAGGAAGCATTTCATCACACAGATATGTATAATTGTTGGGAATTGTTTAAAAGCACTTTAGCCAATGCCCAAAATGCCATAATCCTACAATTGAGAATGGTGGCCATATTAGTTAAAATAACCACATGATTTATAGGGGAAGTGTTGACAACTATAAAAATAAAAATACACATAACAAATGGAAGAAAGGGGTAATTGATATTAATGAATATAAATCCAAAGCTAGGAAATGTAGAAAATTGATACGAGAAGCTAAAGGAAACAAGAAGAACCCTATCATCAGCAGAGTCAAGAATAATAAGAGCAATTTTAATAATATTAGGAACAAAAAGAATCCTGAAAATGGTATTGGTCCATTACTAGATATGGTAGAATTAAGGTAGAATTATCAACAATAATGCAGAAAAAGCAGAGCATTTAATAAATATTTTTGTTCAGTATTTGGGAAAAAAGCAGATGATGCATTCATATCATATGCTAACACTCTTTCTAACCCACTGGTATCACAGGGGGATGTTAAAACAGTAGCTACTTATTTTATCATCATCAGATCCAGATAACTTGCATCCAAGAGTCTCAAAAGAGTGAACTCATGGGCTCTCTAGATTGTTATGATTGATTTTCATTAAGTTTTGGAACGTTGGGGAATTTCCAGAAAAATAGAAGAAAGCTTATGTTATACCAAGGCTGTGTCTACACTGCACCCCTTTTCCGGAAAAGGGATGCAGATGAGACAAGTTGGAATTGCAAATGAAGCGGGGATTTAAATTTTCCCCACTTCATTTGTATAAACATGGCTGCCGCTTTTTTCCGGCTCGGGGCTTTGCCGGAAAAAAGCACCAGTCTAGACGGGGATCTTTCGGAAAATAAGGCCTTTTCCGAAAGGTCTCTTATTCCTCTTAAAATCAGGAATAAGGGACCTTTTGGAAAAGGCTTTATTTTCCGAAAGATCCCCGTCAAGACTGGCGCTTTTTTCCGGCAAAGCCCTGAGCCGGAAAAAAGTGGCAGCCATGTTCGTGCAAATGGAGCGGGGAAAATTTAAATCCCCACTGCATTTGCAATTCCGACTTGTCTCATCTGCATCCCTTTTCCGGAAAAGGGGTGCAGTGTAGACACAGCCCAAATGTTTAAAAAAGGTAAATGATACGAGAGAGATCATTATGGGCCTGTCACTTTGATGTTCATCCTAGGCAAGATAATGGAACAGCAGATACAAGTTTCAAATAATAAAGAATTAAAGGAGGTAAATATAATTAATGCCGATTAACAGGTTTATGGAAAATAGATTCTAACTAGATTTTTTTAAGTGATTACAGTTTAGTTGACAAAGGTAATACTGTTGGGGTGCATCTACACTGGCAAGATTTTGCACAAAACTGGCCGCTTGAATTTGCGCAAGAGCACTGACTTTGTAATGTACAAAATCCTGGCCCTCTTGCGCAAATACTTTCATGCTCCCGCTCAGGGATAAGCCCTCTTGCGCAAGATGGCTAAAATGGTCATAGGCGCTTTCTTACACAAAAGCGTGTCTAGATTGGCACGGATGCTTTTGCGCAAAAGCACTTTTTGTGTAAAGGCATCCTTGCCAATCTAGACGCTCTTTTGCGGAAATACTTTTAACAGAAAAACTTTTCCATTAAAAGTATTTCCGCAAAATCATGCCAGTCTAGACATAGCCTTGATGTATTATACTTAGATTTCTACAGGGCATTTGACTTACTGTCATGTGGCATTGTGATTAAAAAACTAAAAAGATATAAAATGATTGCGGCACATATTAAATGGATTAAAAGCTGGTTAACTGGTGGGATTCAAAATATAACTGTAGAAGTGGAAACATTGAATTGATGGATTTCTTATGATTTCTTAGCATTAGGGAAAAACAAGAGGACACATTAGTTAATAACATAGGCAAAGACTATGAATTGGTTTATAAGCTTTCTTCTAGTCTCTGAAAATTCCACAATGTTCCAAAACTTAATGAATTGGTTCTTGCCCCATGGTATTTAAGATGGTAGAAGGTAATCAGCTGGACAGGAGCGCCCAGAGTGATGCTATGACCAGAAGAGCTAACACAAATCTTGGATATATATACATGGGAATCTCATTTATAGAAGAGAGGTCATTTGTAAAAGCAGAGAGGTTATTTTACTTTTGATTTGGCACTAGTGCAACTGTGCTGTAATCCTGTGTCCAATTCTGGTGCTCAACTTATCAACATCTTTCTTGAATTATAAAAGAAGGGTCAGAGAAGAGCCATGAGACTGTTTAGAGGATTAGATGTTGTGCCTTATAGTGAGAGACTCAAGGAGTGTAATTTATCTAGCTCAACAAAGAGACGGTTACGGGACGAATTGATTAGATCCTATAAGTACCTAAAGAGGAAACGATACTTAGTAATGGCTTTTTCAGTTTAGCGGAGAAAGGTACAATGCAATCCAATGGCTGAAAACGCAAGCTAGATACATTCAGATGAGAAATAAAAATTATTTTTAATAATGGGAGTAATAAACCCCTGGAACAACTTACCTAGGGTCATGATGGATTCTACATTCTAAATCAAGATCGGATGTTTTTCTGCTCTAGCAATTACACAGCAAAGTTCTGTGTCCTGTGTCACACTGCAGGGCCAAAATCGAATTAAGATACGCAACTTCAGCTACATTAATTGCACACCTGAAGTCAAAGTAGCTTAATTCTGCTTTTGGAGCTGTCTATACAGCAGGAAGTCAAAGGAAGAACACTCTTCCTTTGACTTCCCTTACTCCTCGTGGAATGAAGGTTACAGGAGTCAGAGTAACAAGTCATCCACCTTGACATTATTTCAAAATAACGTTAATTATTCTGAAATAACTCTGCTGTGTATAGGTTCCCTTAGAATCTTGTGTTGAAAGACAATATGTCAATCTAAATTACAATAATAACTTTGACTATATCCCATTCTGCATTCCCCAAAGGGGTAGTCATCGGTCCAGAACTGCCCCATTAAAAAAAAAAATCAAGGTATTTTCCTACTTTAGCAACTAATGTGTCCCCTTGTCTTTCCCTAAAGCTATGAAATCATGTTAGAATTTAAAGAGAGGGAGACCCTCTTCCAAATTGCTCTTCTAGCAATAAAATGTGGTAAAGTACTGCCAGCATATTAATTTGGTTCCCTTTAGACTCTGAAGAATAATAAAAGTCATTAATTTAATTCTACTACTATACAATTACCATTTACAACTAAAGCAAGCATCCTTAATTGCCAAGTATTATACCCATGAAAAAATGTACTCATCTAAATTATGGGGAAGAAATCGAATATCCAAAATGAGGTTTTATTAGGAGGAAGTACATAATACTAGATCAGTGCATGCTCATGCTGTAAGTGTTGGAACAGATTCTTCTCCTCCCTCCTTTTCCTCCTATAATTTCTGTAGAAATTAGAGAAGGAAGGAGATGGGATCCTGTCAAAAACGAAGAGTAGGAAATTGGGAAGCTAGGTTCTATTTCTGGCTCTGCCACTGACTAAGGGATGGTTAGTTATAAGATAAGAACAGGAGTCTGGGAGTCCATAAGTGCTGGGTTTATTCCCACCTCCACCTTCACATGGCCTTTGTCAAATCCCTTCATATTTCTTCTTCAACTCCCAATCTGAAAAGTATTGGGATACTACTGCTCATCAAACTCTGAAGGGTGTTGTGAAAATTACTATTTATAAAGCACTTTGAGACAGTCCAATGAAAAGTTCCATGGAAGTGCAAAATATAAAGTATGAAACTGCCCCTTGTACTTCTTTTAGAATAAATGAAAAATTAATTGGCCCATCAGAAAGTAATGACTGCATAGTCAAACTTCCACTTGCTTTCACCTTGGAAAGCAATGCACCACCCGCATACCAGTTTGTTGGCTACAGGCATAACAAAAAGTTATAAAAAAAAAAGTTTGAGATTCAAAATTATTTTCCCACAATCTTCCTAAGCATTACCACACACCTTAAGGTAGATCATATGGGACCGGATTTAGATATAAGAGCATGTAATAACTAAGTGGATAAATTAGGGCTGTGGCAGGGAGGCTAGAAGGGGAGCTCAGCAGACAAGGGAGAAGAGGCCGGCAGCAGACTGGCCACTGTTAACCTCTCCTGGTCCAACAAACTCCCTATTCAGAACCAATCAGGTCCCAAGGATGCCAGACCAGGGAGGTCCAATCTGTAGTAACTAGTCATCTGTCATCTATGCACTGTACAAACATAAGATAAAGGTGATTCCTGCCCTGAAGAGCTTACAATCTCAATTAGAGATGATAGATGAATACTATGAAAAAATCAGGGAAAACACAATGTAACAAAAAGATGATCATGATCAATTGCAGATCAAAGATGTTGTCCAACCACAATTCATCAATTCGGAATATAATTGAGGAACGGTCTTGAATTCTTCAGCATCACAGGCTACTGTGAGACCCGCTAGAAGAGTCCTTTGTTCTCTGTACTCATCTCCCATAGACTATTGAGTCAAATTCAAGGTCTCCCATCCCCAGCGGAGCTGAGAGCTTTGCTAGGCCCCTGGGCGAGGGGGGCAGCTCTGTGCTCCCATAAGGGGAAGGGCAAGAGGCATTTAGCCCTCGGCACCTCCCATTAGTGCTGCTTCGAGCATGCCATGCAGTGCTTCTGCGGCCATTTAAAGGGCCTGAGGCTCCAGCTGCCACCACCACTACTGGCAGCTGAGAACTACAGGTCTTCTTGAATTGCCGGGCCTCAGGGCAGTTGTTCCTTTCCCTTCCTCGCACTCTCCCACCACCACCACCCCTCAGTGGGCCTACCCATCCCTATCTTCAAAACCATCGTTGACAAAATAATTCCTCTGGTATGAGAATTTTTACAGGGCTGTTCCCAGTCTGTAGAACAAACTCCCCCAGGATTAAGGGCCATCACAATGCTCACCATCTTCCACTGAAACAGCAAGGCTTCTTTCTTCTGATCTGCTTTTTCTAAATATTAAAACAAAACTAACCAAAACAGAACTTCCCACTCCATGCACAATTCTCCCTTTGGGAAGAGAATGAAAGATAATGAACCACACATGATAGATGTTACTCGTGTTTAATGCACTGCTGGAAGTTCTTTAGATACTTCAGTGATGAAGACAGTCTAAGAAACTATCCAAAATAATCTAGGTTTACCTTCCAGGTATGCTGTGACCATGTATTAGTAATTGATCGTGTACAAGTGTAACTGAGATGTATCTGAGTTTCTTTGGGCTTTTTTCTTTTTTTAATTAAACAGACCTGAAAAGAACACACACACCATCTTCTAGCTGTAGGGATCTTACAAAAGCTCACACAGGCTGCTTTTAAGCCAACTGGTAATACAAAAGCACAGATTCAAACACTATTAGCCCATGCTGATCAGGGTGGGTAGTTTTCATTACCTTCTGATGGGCTAGTCTAAGCTATTACAAACCCATGTTTGAAAACTTAGACAAACAGGTTGGAATATTAAGATGAACTACTCTTCTAACAAGAGCTGCATGTAAGCCCTGGGCTATTTACATTTACATATTTACATTTAGGATAAAAGTGCCAATGGGAAACCCCCACACATCTATCTGGCTCACCAGGCCTAGGCAAATTGAAGTGTGACTGGTGAAACTATTTATTTGAATGGACTGGAAGAGCACAGTAATACAGAGAATCTTTAACCTCTTCAATTCCAGTTCATTAAGTATGTAAGACTCCCAGTAAGTTCAATGCTAGGTCCCACAAACATTCCAGCTGCAAAGAACACCACTTCAGGGCCAGCATGCATGTGAACAACAGAGTTGAACTGGTTACTTCCCAGTGTTACGCTGGAGAACCATATGCCCCCACCACTGCTGCATTGCTCTGCATTAAACCAATGGAGATATAAGCAGGGTTGCCCTGGGACATGGCGAATTAAAAGGGGCAGAGGCTTCTGACCACCAGTGCCTCAGCCACAGCAGCAGCCAGAGGCGTGGGCCCTTTAAATTGCCACCACAGCCCCAGGTGGCCTACAAGCCTTGCCGAAGACCTGGCTGGGGGAATCTAACCCAGCCCCTCCCATTCCAACTGAGGTCCTGCCATTTCCGGAGGGCAGGGCCTAGTGAAGTCTGTCCTCAGCCCCGGAAACTAAAGCAAAGCAAGGGTGAATCAGGCCCAGTGGGTCAAATTCTGCTCTTAGTTGACCAGATGAAATGCCTATTGCAGCTAAGAAACTGGGGCAAAATCCCATAAGCTGCTGCTGAGCATTCTAAGGCTGTGTCTAGACTGCAGGGTTTTTTCGAAAAAAGTAGCCTTTTTTTAAAAAAAACATCACCTGCATCTAGACTACAGCCGTGTTCTTTCGAAATTAAATCGAAAGAACGCAGCTTTTCTTTCAACGGCGGTACTCCTCATTTCACGAGGAAGAAAGCCTTTCTTCAAAAGTGCTCTTTCAAAAAAGGCGCTATGTAATGCAAACTGTGCTTTTTCAAAAGAGAGCATCCAGACTGCCTAGGAGCTCTCTTTCGAAAAAGCAGCTTGCTTTTTCAAAAGTGCTGATTGTAGTCTAGATGCTCTTTTTTGAAAGGAGCTTTTTTGAAAGTATCTTTCGTAAAAAACCTCTTTCGAAAAAGGCTTGCAGTCTAGACGTAGCTTATCTCCAGTTCAGCAAACCATTTAAACATATTGTTCATTTTCAGCCCTAGGAAAAGCAGCCCATTTTATCAGGCTTGGTGGGAATACCGGTAATTGAGTGATCTAGGAATCAGGTGGGCAGACCATCTTAAGGTCAACCTATCTTCAGTCCTCTAGAAATCTGGACCCAGTCCTTGCAATAGTAATCAGCATAATCTGAGCTTCTAAAAAAATGATAGACTCACAGGTTTGATTCCCCTCACACTAGTATAAAACCAATATGAAAGTCCATTGCTTTCAGTGGAGTTACCACAGATTTATATTAGTGTAAATGAAAGGAGACTCAAGCCTATAGTCCTTCAGATTATTATTATTTTATTATTTAATTAAACTGGACCAAAGATCTGTTTTGTAGGCCAATAAAAATAAAAGACCAAAATCCACTCTAGGACATGCATGCGTTACTCCAATGTGACTTCCCTGAGAGCTTTGCTTGTATCTCCTGGGGTATGTTTTAGCCCAATGCAATTATAAATTGCCTCATTCATTGCAGTTATAAACCAACAAGACATGTCCAAGACAAACGGTGGGTTGCAGTGCAGTTGTCAAATCCAAAAAGCGGCTAGGTTTTAAAGACTTGCAAATGCACAAAAAAAGTGCTGATAAAACAGTTGAGTTCTCTCATTGTAAGTGTGAATGCTGTTATCTTGACCAAAAGGGTGTGAACATATGACTTCCTGCTACTGATAGGTCATTTGGCTGAAGAGTAGTGTCACTGTGCAGTTTGGTCTATTGGCAATTAGATATTGAATAAAGGCATGTAGATGGAGTCAAAATATCATTGTGCTTTATTGCCTACTCACACAATAAGTCTCTGGTTGGCAATTCAGAATTAAAAAAAAAATCTAGGCTGAAAGTCATGAGCCAGATGCTCAGCTGGCATAAATCAGAGAAGGCCCACTGATTTCAAGGCAGCTATGCCAGTATTTGTTAGCTGAGAATCCACCCCTGTATTGGGTAGCTTAAAAGGCCCTGTAATTAAGAATCCCAATAAAAATGCCTTCTATGTGTGTCACAAATGTCCCATAGAAATTTTATAGGCCTTTTGAAACAAGCTCCAGATTACACATGAGAGTCGTGCCAGAGATGCAGGTTTTCTGTAGAGGCACAAAGGAATACTTATATGCACAGTCCAGACATTAATGTGATCATGGCAGTGGCACAGCCAGAAGGGCCCACTTGGGTGAGCCCAGACTTCAGGTGGGGGAGCAATGATAGGCAGCGGGGGTAAATCCCCGGCACCCCAACCCCACTCACCTGACTGCAGCATTGGGTGGAGCAGGGTAAGCCATGGAGCCCAGGCCCTGCTCCCCAGCTGGAATGCCAGGCAGGCTGGGACAAGCATAAGGAAAGTCCTGGAGAGCAGTGGGAATGGGTCTCGATGCAAAGGGGATGGGCCACCCATGGGTAGGCCCCTGGATCATGGAGTCAGAGAGAATCTATTACCCCATCACTTTTCCTCTTTCCCGCCCATGATGACCAAATAAGATGCTTGTACCTGGGGCTGAAACCGATCTGATTCAGGGACACAGGCAAAGAAGGGTCACATCTGAACACTCAAGATGATTTTAAGAATTAAGTCAGCAATTTCTCTTATGCGATAGTCACTGAAGGTATTTCTAGACTGCAACCCTCTGTCAGCAGAGGGATTCAGATTAGGCAGGTCAACATTGCAAATGAAGCAGGGATATCTGGGATAAATATCCCGCATCTAATTTGCATAAAATGGCTGTCATTTTTGCCGAATCAGCACTTTGTCGGCAAAAAGCGGCAGTCTAGAGGGGGATCTGTCAAGAAAGGCTTTCTTTCTCGACAGATCCCCCTCTAGACTGCTGCTTTTTGCCGACAAAGTGCTGATTCGGCAAAAATGACAGCCATTTTTATGCAAATTAGGTGCAGGATATTTAAATCCCTGCTTCATTTGCAATGTCGACCTGCCTAATCTGCATCCCTCTGCTGACAGAGGGATGCAATCTAGACATACCCAAAAAGGGGAAAAAATGGACATGAAGCTGATGTTCTTCTGTCAGCTATGCAGGGCCTGTATCTGCACTTCAGACAGACAGCTGTGATCTTCCCTCTCACCAGATGGAGACGGGTAATCCCTTCCCTGCTAACCTCTGAATAGGGTCTATACCCCATAAGATTAGTGGCAAGCAAAGACAGGATAGAATATGGGAATAGACAGAAAGAGGGAAGGAAAAACAGCACCGAGAAATTGTTTGGGGGTCTCCACTAATAGACACAGGACAACCATGTTCCTCTGCTAGTTAGGCAATAGGTATAGTAGACTTCCGATAATCCGGAACCTATGGGACCTAGGTGGTGCCGGATTATCAGATATGCCGGACTATCAGGAGGTACTATAAGATGGTTATATATATATATACTGTATACATTATATACTGTATATGAAGTGTTCTTAACCCTTTTTAATGTACATACTGTATACAGTATACTGTAATGTTTTAGGTTTTTTAAGCCTTTTTTACCCTTTTTGTTCAGTTCAGCTGCTGCCGCTGTTACCTTGTGACTCATTTTTTGCCGAAGCTCACTCACTAGGCTCTTGCCATTTTGATGCCGGACTATCAGGAGTGCCAGACTATTGGATGCCGGACTATTGGAGTTTTACTGTATATTAGCTGCAAGCAGGTGTTTTACTTTACTGCAGAATGCTGCCTCACATGGTTTTCAGTGTGTTGCTAATTCCACACTGGATACGGAGGGAATAAGGGTAAAAAGAGGTGAACATGCTGAGAACACAAAGGGAGTTTTGGCTCATGAAAGTTTATCTCAGCTAATAAAGAGAATAAATTGGACATCGAAGTAAAGATGTCATTAGCAGAAGGTGTAGTACTTTGTCATTAATGGAATAATGTACCATGGTGCCTTTTGCAGGCTCTTGGTTATTAATTTGAAAATTTTCAATAAAAACTGTAAATTGAAAAAATAATACAGTAAAAAGAATGTCACCTTGGAGTAAAAGGATTTTTAAAGAAGCCTATTTGAAATGACATTTTCTCTCTATCTAATGCCTACTAGAGGTTTTCACAACTTACAGCATGGAGAATGAATATATTTTAGAAAGAGTCATTGGAAAAATTCAAGGCCCATTGCTGCATTCCTTGTGCAGTGAAAACTTCTACTTCCCCACTACAGCTATTCTTGTGTGTGTGTGTGCTCATGTATCAATGTAGGCATATATGAGGTGATAAATTGCAGTCATGCAATAAATGCATTTATCATAGCCATTTGCCACATCTCCTGTACTCAATAACTAATCTATCCTTCTGGAACTCAGGGTATGTTTACAGTTAAAATGCTACAGTGTCACCACTGCAGTGCTTCAGTGTGGACACTGCCTATGCTCACAGGAAGGTTTCTCCCACAATCTCCTGAGAAGTGGTAGCTAAGTCAATGGAAGAATTCTTCTGTTGACTTCACACTGTCTAAACCCAGGGTTGGATCACACCTCTGAGGGTGTCTGCACAGTAGTGGGCTTTTTGGAATAATTGACATTATTTCAAAATAATAAAATGTGTGTCTACACAGCAGACTCAATATTTCAAAATAATTTCAAAATAATGAGCTTCTTACTCCAACTTTGGTAACCCTCATTTCATGAGGAGTAAGGGAAATCAAAAAAAGAGTGTTCTTCCTTCGACATCCTGCTATGTAGATAATGCCAATAGTCAAGTTAAGCTACTTCAACTTCAGCAACATAATATCTTAATTCTACTTTTGCCCTGCAGTGTAGATGTGCCCTGAGAGATGTATCTATTACAATGTAAATTCCTACTATAGACTCGCCCATATAATATCAACCTGCCACAAAAATATTTCCTTCTTTCCTCCACCAACTTGAAACTACAGACAATATTCATTTCCGGGCCAACAAAAGACTATGTCTTTTGAACCTAGACATAAGCTGCACTGGAGCTCAGGGAAATGCACCACTCCTGCTCCTAACCAGGAAAGGTCCTGAGATATGGGGCTTCAATGTGATGGCATTTTTATGGATACAAAACGTTTTGTTGGTTAATTTTAGAAGTCTTTTATTCAGTATATTTTGTTCCTTGAGTCCTATAAATTTGTACTCAGATACCTCCAGTTTTATGGGAGAAGAGGTATCAAAAATATACTTGATCCTCCCTAATCTGGGTGTCCCTGATCCAGCAACACCCGTAGTTCAGACCCTGGAAGGAAGAGGAGGAAGCAGCTCAGTGCTGCCATGCCCCTTTCCCTTAATGGAGGAAGCCCAGTGCCTCCCTGCGGTAGGGTGCAAAGTAAATGTCCCACCCCATCCCTCTGACACCCAGACCCACCCCCTCTCCTCCTCACACACCCTCCCAGACCCCACGCTCCCACCCCCAGCATGCTCCTGCACCCTTCCTCCCAGACCCTGTATATATTGCTATGTTACATGCAAAATAAGAATTCAGCCCTTTTTAAAATATTTTTTAAAAGTATACATGAACACCCAAGGTCCAGAAAATTCCATAATCAGGCACAACCTGTTTCCCAAGGTTGCCAGATTAAAGAGGCTCAAGTGCAGTCCTATGTTTTTAAAATGTTCAAACTCGCTAAAACGTTTACACATAGAGAGAACAGATGTGATAAATAGCAGCATGAGGAGCTTTAGACCACCTCACTTGCTTAATTTGACTTTTGCCCTGCTGTGTGGATGTGCTCCAAATGACTGACCAGGTTCCAACAGGCTACCACAATAATAGTTTTCACTTGTAAATGTGACTATTCCTGCCTGAAATTGCACTCACCCTAAACTCCAGAACTAGCAGGATTTATACCTAGACCAATGATAAATGTCAACAACATCTGACAATCCTGCAAAGCTACAAGTGAAAGCTTTGTGCCACTGGAAAAGAGAACAATTACATTTTTCAATGGAACAAACAGCCCTGGAAGATCAAATGATACTGAAGCTTGAAATAATCTCTTCATTATTTATAGAAAAGCTATTTAAAAAAAATATATTAGTCTTAATTGTTTTCTCTCAGGCCGTGTCCAGACTCAGGGGTTCTTTCGAAAAAAGTAGCCTTTTTTCGAAAGAACTTCCCCTGCGTCCAGACTCAAGCCGCGTTCTTTCGAAATTATTTCGAAAGAATGCGGCTTTTCTTTCGATGGCGGTAAACCTCAATTTACGAGGAAGAACGCCTTCTTTCGAAAGTTCCTCTTTCGAAAGAAGGCGTTCTTCAATGTAAAGAGGCCGTCTTCGAAAGAGAGCATCCAGACTCGCTGGGTGCTCTCTTTCGAAAAAGCGGATTTCTCTTTCGAAAGATCTGCCTGCAGTCTAGACGCGATCTTTCGAAAGAAGCCTGCAGTCTAGACATAGCCTCAAAGTCCTCATGCCTGGCCCATTCATGGGCTCATGCATAGGCCATATTCCCTATTGACTTAAAACACAGGCCCATGATAACTAAGCTGTAACCCTCTTGCTCCTTACATTTGTCTTTACACCAACTTGTTGCATCATATCTTAATTCAGATTGTCAACTCTGTGGGGCAAGAGCTATCCCTCTGGCAGTATGGCTTAGTGGACAGAGCACTAGACTGGAATTCAGTACAGGCAGTCCCCGGGTTACATGGATCCGACTTACATCGGATCCCTACTTACAAACGGGGTGAGGCAACCCCACACTAGCTGCTTCCCCCCAGCAGACTAGGGAGACGCAGAGCGGCTTTCCTCAGTAGACACCTCAGCTTGAGAATAAAGGACTGAGGGAAGTGAAGTGTGGGAGAATAAAACTGAGCTCTGGAGAAATCACAGAATCATAGAATAATAGGACTGGAAGGGACCTCAAGAGGTCATCGAGTCCAGCCCCCCGCCCTCAAGGCAGGACCAAGCTCCGTCTACACCATCCCTGACAGATGTCTATCCAACCTGTTCTTAAATATCTCCAGAGAGGGAGATTCCACCACCTCCCTTGGCAATTTATTCCAATATTTGACCACCCTGACAGTTAGGAATTTTTTCCTAATGTCCAATCTAAACCTCCCCTGCTGCACTTTAAGCCCATTACTCCTTGTCCTGTCCTCAGAAACCAAGAGGAACAAATTTTCTCCTTCCTCCTTGTGACACCCTTTTAGATATTTGAAAACCGCTATCATGTCCCCCCTTAATCTTCTTTTTTCCAAACTAAACAAGCCCAGTTCATGAAGCCTGGCTTCATAGGTCATGTTCTCTAAACCTTTAATCATTCTTGTCGCTTTCTCTGTACCCTTTCCAATTTCTCCACATCTTTCTTGAAATGTGGCGCCCAGAACTGGACACAGTACTCCAGCTGAGGCCTAACTAGTGCAGAGTAGAGCGGCAGAATGACTTCACGAGTTTTGCTTACAACACACCTGTTGATACAACCTAGAATCATATTTGCTTTTTTTGCAACAGCATCACACTGTTGACTCATATTCAACTTGTGGTCCACTATGACCCCTAGATCCCTTTCTGCCATGCTCCTTTCTAGACAGTCGCTTCCCATCTTGTATGTATGGAACTAATTGTTCCTTCCTAAGTGGAGCACTTTGCATTTCTCTTTATTAAGAGAATAAATAGAGTTTCCCCTACAATATGTACCAGTTCCGACTTACATACAAATTCAACTTAAGAACAAACCTTCAGTCCCTATCTTGTACGTAACCCGGGGACTGCCTGTATACTTTTGTTCTCGTTCTGGCTTGGCTGGTGGGTGACCCTAGGCAAGTCACTCCTGTTCCCTTCTCCTTCTCCCCTCTCCCGTCTCGGTTTCCTCATCCATAAATTGAGGATAATGATTCTGATTTGCTTTGCAAAGTATTTTAAATCTATGATAAGCACTAGATAAGAGCTAGGCATTACTACTGTTATATGTTCACACAGCAGAGTCTCCAACTCACTGGGGAGTGCAAATGTTACTCCTATGCAGGTAATAAAAATTCAGTTGAAAGGCTATAAAGAATAGCCTCAATACATTTTCAAACATCCTAAACATTTCCAAAATGAATTGTTTTGAAAATGTGGCATGTACAGAATAGATGAAGGTTAAGCATGTATAAAAGGTCATTATAGCAGTGCTATTTGGGATGATTTATGTCAATAATATGTCACTAATAAGCAAGGCAAACTCATACTGATAAACCTTTTAGACTGATACAACCTATTATAGATTCTCTTTCTTCCTGTGTACGCATGGTGTATTTGACAGGCCTGATCCAAAACCCATTGTAGTCAGTAAGATGGGTCTCACCACTGATTTCAATTGAGTTTTGTATCAGGCTATGCTAGAATTTCCACAGGTATAGCATAATACATATATTTCACACAGAAAAAAGAACATTAGTGAAGTTGCAAAGTTGCAAAGTTAAGCACTCAAAAGTCGGAAAATGCCAGAATTAAGCATGCCCGCGCAGAAATGCCGTGGGAAATTAAAGCCTATACTGTATACACATAACCAGGCTCAATTAAGGCTACAAAGGTAGCTTCAATGCTTTTGAATGCTTGTCTTTGCAACTTTTAATAATGTTCTTTAAAAACAGTCGTGTGTGTTTAGCAATATATATATGAGGATAGATTAATAGGCATAGTGTAGGTGGTGCGGTCAATGGTCTGTGATGAATGTATTTATAGGATGGCTATGCAATTTATCACACGCTGGATACCACCTCCATGTATGTGGTGTATATATGCACATATACATTAAACATTTATATAAACTAGATTTAGAATGTGTGTGTGCACACATATACAAATGTGTGTGAGAGATACACAGATATGTATGCACACACACCATTAGTTTGGGACATGGTATATTTCGAAATGCCCATGGACCTGAGTTCTCAGTCAAATTCTTGCATCCGCAGCTCCTTTAAATCAGGACAGTGACAACAGCAGATGTCATGTTCTGGTCTGACAATGAATGAGGACATATATGCAGCACTAGCATGCAAATACAGGAAATTGCACACTCCTTTACATGTTTGTGGTAGCTGCAAGTCTTCCTGAAGCGCAACTATATTGTGATCCCTAATAATTGCAACATGTCTTCACAAATCAATTAAAATTCACATGAACTTTGTGATAGAGACAAAAAGCACATCAATTATATGTCATTTTTGCAGTGATTTAGCCCTTCAAGTTATATTTTTGTCATTCTTTGCCTTTACCCCACTGCTCAAGTTGTTGCTGTCAAGCAAGGAAGCAGTAGTGACAGCCACATCTTGAATACCCATCCTTCACTCTACAAATAATCTAGTTTGCAATGGGTATCTTTACCCACTATTCTTCTATTTTCCATTTCATGAGCTGCCGTGAAATTGACATTTAAAACTAATTGTACGGTAAAATCTACCAGATTCCAGAACCTGTGTCTGAGATTTGTGGAAAGGCAGTAGGACCTGATTCTCGCCTGTATTAGTTTTCTGTCTGCTACATAACTGTGAATGAGTGCTAAAGGGGATTATTAGGCCCCAGCGGTGAGATAGAGTGCATATAACTAATCTGCATTGCTTATCTCAAGCAGACAGTGGTCTGTCAGGACCTGTCTACATGCCCTCCATGCTCGTCCCTAGCTTTTATTGTCTTGCTACTGCTGCTGCTGCTGGTGGCTCTCCTCTGCTCTTATAAACAACCAATTACTGCCCCAAACAGATGTCTGTGGCTATGATCAAATAATTTAGTTGGAGTGAAGAGACCTTAAACAGGTCAATTTCATTCAGTTAGATATGGTATCTGACCAAAGTGGAAAGTAGGGATTGCAGGGTGACCTGAACTTGTGAGTTATTGAGAGCGGCTAAACTTAGGACAGAGGAGAATGAACCAACTTTAACCAGTTACTGCAATAAAATGTGCAAAATAAAATTACAAAACATTTGTTTAAAGGCTTGTCTTGCTGCTCAAAATTATGGAGGAGAAAGCCCATTCATGTCTGCATAATATGCATTTTAAACATGCAGAGAACAAAAGATTTATCACTCTCTGAAATTAAACCAGTGGTACTGTATATAGCTTTTATAGAGATAATAATTTTAGCTATATACACATGTGGCTTTTTTATATATAGACAACTTTTGTCAAAATCAGTGGCATATTTTAATTGGTTCTGATAGTAAGAAGCAGTAAAAAATTAGCAGATTTTTTGACGGTCAAGTAATTTTGACATGCTTGCCTTTAGCGAAAGGTTATAGTTCCCATTAAAACATTAAGGCTAGTTAGGAGTTTTATTACTAGACAGTTCAATAAAGTTACATTTAGCAATTGGTTTCCTTGTCTGCAGTGATACATGTGTCAGAAAGGTCCTCAGCTGGGGCAGATGAGGATTTTGCAGGGCCCAGGGCAGCACAATTTCGCAGGGCCCCCCTTTGACACGGCACATGCATGGTGGCGCCACGGTGCATGCGCGGGGCTTCTTGAAGCGCGGGGCAGCCGCCCCTCTCGCCCTGCCCTATATCCACCCCTGGTCCTCAGATAGCAAGGCAATGAATACAGCTTAAGAAGAGCCTTAGAATTATTCCGTCTCTCCGTTCGTCCTTGGGATATGACTCAGGTCATCACAAACAAAATATGTAGTCATTTGGCTGCTGGTTATACCTGAGGTCAAAAATAACATGGCCAAGAACATAACAAGAGATTTTTAGTGATCGTTGTATTGCAGAGCTTCAAAGTTGGTGGGCTTTTTTCCCATTCTATGATGTTTGTATCAATCCAAAGAGCATAAAGCTAAGAATGGGCTACCATTAATTGGAATTTTTACCCTTAATTTCAATGGGAGTCAGGATTGGACCCAGTGCGTGAATTTCCATAGGAAGTAAAATTCCTTTTCAAGATTTTGCCTATCTAGCCTAGCGAGGCTCCGGTTAAAATACTAGAACATTTGCATACAAGGTTAAGAACTGGGCTAAAGGAAACACTGGTATAAATATTTGTGAAAAGCCAAGAATTTGGGCAACTGAACTGCCCAGTCTTCAGAAACAATGCCACAAGCAATGCAGTTCTGTGGGGCTTACAAATAGGCATCCTGTTGACTTTTGCTAGGAATCCATCAAGCTCCCTGGTCAGAACTCAGCAATGTTAATGATAATAAATTACTCTTTATTTGTGCTGTAGTAGTGCCTTGGGCTCCCAATAACAAATCAGGGCCCTACTCTGCTGGAGAGGGGGCACACACACAAAGAGATGGTCACCACCCTAAAGAACTTACAAACATGAGTATTGGGATGTATGGTGTGTTCTAGGCTGAGCATGGATTGGCCACTGCAGCAGAAGCACTGAGGTACTGTACATGAAGACCACACAATAGGTCTTCTAAACTGCCCACCAAAACTGAGCAAGTATGGCCACTTGTATAGCCTGCATCAAGGAAACCTAGGCTGGAGACCAAGTACCAGGCCAGCTCCAGTATTTGGAGTAGAAGAGAACAGGGGCAAAGCACCTACCAGTCCCCACTCACACTGAAGAAGCTAGTGACAGCAACATGCCTACCCTTCCACAGTCTCTAGCTGATTGAACAGAAGGCCTGTCCATGGAGCCAGCCCTCAAGTGCTCTCAGGCCCTCCAACACAGAAGCAGTTGCCCCCGGGATCTGGCGACTCAAAGAAACTAGTGTTCCCAGCCACCACTGCTGCTACTATGGCAACAGCGGCAGCCAGCGCCCCAGGCCCTTTAAAGCATCACCGCAGTGCCGTGCATTCCGGGTTGGTGGGAGGCACACCACACTCCGGGCGGTGCTGAGGGGGGCACACTGGAGTGATACCGCACTCCAAGCAGTGCTAAAAGCTGGCTGCCCCAGCCCTGCCCTTTCCTCCTGAGGCACTACCCCTTCTGGGAGCACAGAGCCAAGCCCCCTCACACACAACCCCCCCACACACATACCTTACCCAGGGGCCTATGGAGACTGTCAGCACCCTGAGTGAGCTCGCAGCCTCCTTGTACACTTCCCTCTATTATATACCAGAGCTGGTGCATGCCCAACTTGGCTCTGGCCTGAGTGCAGAGCCAGAAGTGCTGTAAGACATTCCAGAGAGTAACTTTCCCAAAATGATTTATCTTTCCATTTTTGATAGATGAATGTATCTCTGGGTCTGACTGGGTTTTGCTGCCTTTGTTTATTACTTCTGTGGAGTTTGTGGTGAGGTAACAAGATGGAACTTATCACTCTGAGGGTATGTCTACACTACCCCGCTAGTTCGAACGAGCGGGGTAATGTAGGCATACCGCACTTGCAAATGAAGCCTGGGATTTGAATTTCCCGGGCTTCATTTGCATAAGCGGGGAGCTGCCATTTTTAAAACCCCGCTGGTTCGAACCCCGTGCAGCGCGGCTACATGGGGCACGAACTAGGTAGTTCGAACTAGGCTTCCTAGTTCGAACTACCGTTACTCCTCGTGAAATGAGGAGTAACGGTAGTTCGAACTAGGAAGCCTAGTTCAAACTACCTAGTTCATGCCCCGTGTAGCCGCACTGCACGGGGTTCAAACCAGCGGGGTTTTAAAAATGGCGGCTCCCCGCTTATGCAAATGAAGCCCGGGAAATTCAAATCCCGGGCTTCATTTGCAAGTGCGGTATGCCTACATTACCCTCCTAGTTCGAACTAGGAGGGTAGTGTAGACATACCCTGAGTTCTATAACAAAGGAAAGATACTATTTCCTTACGGCCTATACATAAGGATTGCATCAAACTTGGAGCACGGGATTTTTTAGGAACAATATTCTCTCTCTGAAAGCAAAGAGCACCAAATGCTTTGGAGAATGACGTCTGAAAACCTTGAACAATTACGGAATGACCTGAATGCAGAGACATTTTTTGTCACTCCTCTATCAATGGAGGAGGCATATTCCAGTCCAAAACTTTGTCCCATCTAATATGACTGTGGATGTTGGGCCTTATCCAAACCCCATTGAAATCAACAGAAAAAGTTCAACTTACCTCAATTGTCCATACAAATATCTAAACCTCTTAGAGATCTTGCTAAACTCTTCACATTAGTGATACCCAGTAACGACGAGTTCCGCAGGTTACTTACACTTGCTTAAATAAATATATTTCAGTGGACTGAGCATGACAGAAGCCAAATGAGGGAATTAAAGGAGAAGTTAAGATACCTGGTACAGATGGTGTATTCAAGTCTTTGGAGAATAAATTAAATGAGGCAGGTAGTGGAGAAGTTGAAGAAGCAGATGGCATGTAGACAAGTATGTATAAGATAAGGAAAACAAGAGCCAACTTATAGACACATAAAATGGAACCAAAAGATACAGCATTAAAGATAAAGGATAGAGGAGGGAGAATAGAATGACCAATGCTGTAGTCGAAAATCCATATAAAAGGGGACTGTTGAAGACTGGCGCAAAGGGACACAAAATCGGAAAGTGTGTCTGAACTAATTTGACTAAAATGTGAACAGACAAGACTGATCAAGAATGTATCACTTACATCCCCATTTAACAGTTAGGGAACTGAGGCAAAGAGATATTAAGTGATTTTTTGCACAAGGTCACGCAGAGTACTGATTTTTCTTCCCATTAACTTTGGTGGTAGTAGAAGGATACTCAGCACCTGTGAAAAAAATCAGGCCATTTATTTAATTAGCTGTCTAAATATGGATTTAGGGTGTGTTTTTTCAAGGATGCCTAACTGAACTAGGAACACGTCCTATTGAAAGCCAATGGGACTTGTGGTCCTAAACCACTTGGGTGATTTTTGACAGTTACATCCATAAGAGCCTAATTTTAGTAACTGATTTTTTAAATAAAATCTTAGCCACAATGTTTAAAAAAAAACCCAAACCTTCAGCTATCAAACTATCACCGCCATTTTTATGGGGACACAATTAAAATGACCAATTTAATCCACATACCGCAATAGAAACGTCACCCAGTATTTATTATCCAACTCAAAAACCCATATTTTTTACTTAAATAGATCCTTTCAGCCATAGATCTCAATGCACTGAACAAACATTGATCTGTTATGTATTTTTGCCATGCTTAGCACACTAGGATCCTGATCGTGACTAGAGACTTTAGGCATTACCACAGTACAAACAATTAATATTAATTAATTATGCCCAATTATTCCCTATGAGGAAGCATTGTTATACTATAATGAAAATTATGAGACTGTAAACTGAAGGACAGGTTGAGATGCTGGTCGCTGTGTTTCTTGTTGAATCCCTCCCGTGTGATGAAGGTATGAATAATTTTGTGAAATATTATTTGCAAACATGGCACCAAATTTCCAAACAGAATTTTGCTCTGTCTATATTCCCCACTGTACCTCCTTTTAATCACTCTTTACAAATAGGTGGAATTCTGTTCAAACCAATGCTCATGAATTTTATGTCTCAGAGCCAACATTAATCCAACCACTAAATTATATCACATTGCAAACTAGACTGCTGCATATGTTAATGCTCACACACCATTTCCTTAAGCATTTTTACTATCCAGGTTTCTTCCTTCCCATTGACCATCTATCTAAGGGTCTGTCTACATTGCATCATAATTCGAAATAAGATACGCAGTTTGAGCTACACAAATTGTGTATCTCATTGCAATGCTATTTTGAAATAGCTTATTTCATCATTTGGCACTGTCAACACACCACCAAATATTGAAATAACGTGCTATTCTGAAACGTCCCTTATCCCTTGTAGAATGAGGTTTACAGGGACATCAGAATAGCAAGCCCAAAATAACAGGCTTGCTATGAAAACTCAGGATAGCTTTTTTGGGGTACTCCGGTATCCCAAAATAGCATTGCAGTATAGATGTAGCCTCACTGTCTGAGTATTGTGGTATGGGGGGGGTCTTAAAACCCCATTGCCTGAAGCTGTGAAAATCATTGGAGTTTATGTGTGTATGTTGTAATTATCTAGACATTGTTACAGATTAAAGTTGAGAAATATGGATACTACAGACTGAAAACTTAGAAGGAAAATAAACATACTTGAATTTATAATTTTTTTAAATCTCAGAATTTTTGAGGGGGAAGCATAAACATTCTTTAAGCTGGCAATAGTACTCTCTGTATTTTTGAAGGTATGATTCCCCAAGATGCATCTAGTTAAGTTATTAGTTCATCATGTTTCTAATCTCTCTAAATTCCTCTGTCCTCATTAGTAATACCTTTTCTTTTGTTATCATCCATTATATTTAATTAAGATGTCATTTGTTTTTCCTTCCAGCTCTAACAGAAATACTATATGGCTACGTCTAGACTGGCCCCTATTACGAAATAGCCATGCTAATTTCCAACTTTGGAATAGGGAAATCCGCGGGGGATATTTAAATATCCCCCGTGGGATTTAAATAAACATGTCCGCCGCTTTTTTTCCGGCTTGGGGAAAAGCCGGAAAAAAGTGTCTAGACTGGCGCGATCCTCCGGAATAAAGCCCTTTTCCGGAGGATCTCTTATTCCTACTTGAAAGCCGGAAAAAAAGCGGCGGACATGTTTATTTAAATCCCGCGGGGGATATTTAAATCCCCCGCGGATTTCCCTATTCCAAAGTTGGAAATTAGCATGGCTATTTCGTAATAGGGGCCAGTCTAGACGTAGCCTATGAGAATATAGACCATAACACTGATCACCAAGGAAATGTATTGGACCCCTCTCTCCAAACTGATAAAAATATTAGAAGAATACTAGTATATACTAATGATCAGTTGATTCTATCTACCTTCTAAAATACAATCGAATTCCAAAGCCACTGTACACAATCAGCTTTTATATGGCACCCACTGTGCCATGCCACAATGCTAAATAGCTCAGAAACAGGCAGTACGAATGTAGCCTTCTGGCCAGACATGTGCTACTTTGATGGACATTCATGGTAGCACTATAAGCAGAACACTACATTCTTTGCCTCCTGTTGTGCTGAATTAACCTTGAGGATTGAAACATTGTTCCATGAGTAGTGTAGAGACATTGGCGGGGGAGAGGGGAAGAGAATCTTCATTTTAGTCACAGCAGTGCTCACTGAAACACGGATTTCACAGCCCAGAGAATCACTACAAATGGCATTTGAAATCTTTATAGTGAATCAGCTGAGAACATGTGATGTCATGCAATGTTCCAAAAAGGACAGATGCAAGCAAGTTGAGAACCTTAGTCTAACTTGGGTCAGAGGTGTTTTTTGGGGTTTTTTAAACTCAGCACAACACAAAAATGTCAGAGTGGAATCAAACGAATTTAAAAGACTGGAGTCAATTTTGGACACTCCGCTGTGCTGAGAAGAGTGCTGGACAATTTATGCATGAAGAGGGGACAATGGAGCAGAAATCAATCACTCCTAACCTGGCTCTCACTCCTAACCTGGCTCTGTTGAAAACACACACACACACACACACACACACACACACACACACACACACACACACACACACCACTCCTAACCTGGCTCTCACTCCTAACCTGGCTCTGTTGAAAACACACACACACACACACACACACACACACACACACACACACACACACACCAGCCAATCTGCAAACGCCCCAATAGAGAAGCCTAAAAAATGAGAGTGCATGACCATATCTTTCATGTGCAGCCATGGACAGATGCAAAAAATGGCCAGAATATGCGCCCCAGTTTATGGCTCACTCATTCCTCTCAAGAACAAATTTTAGCA
The DNA here is from genome assembly GCF_052426305.1 of Pelodiscus sinensis. Classification (NCBI taxonomy): domain Eukaryota; kingdom Metazoa; phylum Chordata; order Testudines; family Trionychidae; genus Pelodiscus; species Pelodiscus sinensis. The sequence continues at coordinate 15,903,184 of NC_143055.1, read as the reverse complement.
GAGGGTTAAATCTATATTCTGGATGGCATCTTATCTTAACATTCTTTGGCATCATGTGTGAGTGAGTGGCCTCATGTTTCATCTATAGGTCTGGAATTTGTGCTTTTGTAAATGAAGATATGCAATGACAATTATATATATATATTTATATATATATATATTTTTTTAAATCAGGAGAATGTCAAAGAAAAGATGAAATTCTTAGCTAGTGTAACTCCACTGAAGTCATGCCAGCAGAGCATTTGGTCCTAAAAGATTAAGTGAAAGTCGTCAAGGGAATTACTCCCGAATAAATCAACAGAACCCAGCCTAGGAATACTCCCTTATCCCCTGAGATCTTTCCAGCTTAACACCCAAGTAGGAGTCTTGTCAACCCAATCACTGTTATAAACACTGATTGTACCATTGGGCACACACTCTGGTTGCTGCTTATTCTGAATAACTAATTAACTTTAGCATCAGTCCAAAGGAAGTAAAGCCATTCAACATGCATTTAGCAGGGATAAAAATCAATCTAATAAAACAGATGTGTCGGCTCTTTTGGTTAGTGTATTTCTAAAATATTAAACAATCCCTTTTCATGATATAAATAACATGTATTTAATTGAATTAATATTGACTACTAGTAATTGCTCCTTGTTCCTCAAGGCTGCCTTGTATTAGTGGGAGGAGTGGTGGAGGTTATTGCCTTTTAAAAAATCCTCAGGCCCTGAAGCACCTTTTCTGCCTTATTATTATTGTAATAATGAGGGCAACTGATTTGATCTCTCCTTACACAATACTGCAGCACAACGATGGCTAAATAAACAGCCAAAGTCCTTTTGTCCCTGTGGGCTGTTTCTCGGTAATTAAAATCAATAGGATCTTTCTCGGAGGATCTCTTTAACCTCATCGAGCCACAGTGTTCTGAGCAGGTGATGTAAAACAAACAAATGAACTTGCAGTCCTTGTGGAAAAAACATATCTAAAAGGGAAAGCGCCCTTATTTTATTAGTAACATGGTTTTGGGGGTGGAGAGGCTCTGTGCTTATTTAAATCTTGAATGCTTGCTCTCCTTACTTCTCCCTTCGTTAAAATCATCGTTCTTGTAAGGCTGCTCCAGCATCCCCTGTTCCATAAGGTCATGGAAACTGAAATATTCCATTGATCTTTGTGGGAAGAAGGGCAGGCAACAATTTAAGGAAGAATATGGGGGAGGGGAGAGGAAGGAGAAAATATCGTCCATGTGAAATTCAAGCCAAGAGTGCTCTAACACCACAGGCCCATTTCCCATGATGCACCATTCCAGTGAAAATCCATGAGTGGGGCCCTACCAGATTTACATCGTGAAAAACATGTCTTCCACGTACTTTTAACCTATGCTGTACGGCAGTGGTCCCCGCCATGGCGCCCGCGGGGGCATTTGTGTGCGCCCACCAAGTGCTCCGGGCTGGCCTGGTCCTGGGCACGTGGCGCATGCGCGGTGCCGGAGCCGGCCCTGGGCACATGGCGCACGGTGAGTGCCGGCCCCGGGGGCGCCACAGATTGGCCGCCCGCACTCTGGGCATGCGGCGCATAGGGGGAGCGCAGGCCCTGGGCGCGCGGCACACGGGGGGAGAGTGCCGGCCACGGGCACGCGGCGCTTGCAGGGTGTGCTGGCCCAGGGCGCACGGTGCTTGGGGGGGGCTGACCCCGGGCATGCGGTGCTTGGGGGGGGGGGCCCGGCCCTGGGCATACGGCTATGGGAGGGGCCCTGCCCCCCGGGCGCGCAAGGGGAGGGCCCGCCCTCTGGCGCCCGGCGACCTCAAATGGTTGGGGACCGCTGCTGTACGGATTTCACAAAGGAGACCAGTGTTTCTCAAATTGGGGGTCCTGACCCAAAAATGAAATTGCAGGGGGGAGGGGTGGTCAAGGTTATTTTAGGGACGGGTTGCGGTATTGCCACCCTTGCTTTTGCAGTTCCTTCAAAGCTGGGTAGCCGGAAAGCAGTGGCTTGCAGACTAAGGGTCCAGCTCTGCAAGTAGCAATAAGGGTGGCAACACTCAACCCCTCACTGTGCCCCATACCCCACCCCTACCCAAGCTCTTCCCCCCAAGCTATCCTGCCTCTTCTGACCCCCACTCTGCCTCCACCCCATCCCTTCTCCCAATTCCTCACCCCTCCCTGCCTCTTCCTACTTCTTCCCGAGCTGCCTATATAACATCAGCAGGCACTGGTCACCTGCAGGTGTAATCAGACCTGGGACCTTTGGAGCTTAGTGCGTGAGCCTCTACTGCACGAGTTAAAAGCCAGCTGGCTATTAGCTAAGACTGTAGAGCAGACTCATCATTCTCTCTGTAAGTGGTCTCAGTGCCACTTGACAGGACAGTACACCACACCCAGCAGATGTGATATATAGTTAAGATATACAGTTACAGACTAGAGAAGGAGAAAGGCCTTCAGGCATGTGAAAGGATCTTCAGGCATGTGCAAAGAGATACTCCCTTGGCCTAAGAAACTGGGCAAAGCAGAGTAAAAACCATTACAATGTTGGAAATTCAAGGAGCCTGGGTAACAAAATGGAGGAACTAGAACTACTAGTGCAGGAAGTGAACACAGATATTATAGAGATAATAGAAACATAGTGGAATAGTAGTCATGACTAGGGCACACATTTTGAAAGATGTGTTGTTCAGGACACAGAAAGTTAAAAGATGTGGAGCAGCATTGTATATTGATGATGAGATAGACTAGAGAAATTAGAAGTGATGGAATGGATAAAATAGAATCTGTTTGGATCAAAGTCACTTTGGGAAAGAAAGGTAACCCAGTCTTTAGTGGGATAATGCTAAGGGTCTACTGCAGATCCCCTGGATTCATTTTGGACCTGGAGAGTTTGAATATTTTTAATGACATAAATACTACAGGGAATTGTAAGATTATGTGAAATTTAAAAATTTCCAAATACAAAACTAGAGCACATGTACTACTAAAAATGGTAGGGCTCCAATATTCCAGGATGTAATAGTGGACAGATTTCTTCACCAAATAGTCACCAAATTAACAAGAGGTGATGCTGTTTTAGATTTAATATTGGTAAGTAACAAGGACCTCATAGAATAAACAGTTGTAGAGGGCAGCAATGGCTCAAATTTAGTTTAATTTAAACTAAATGCAAGGATAAACAAAAATAGGTCTGCACCTAGGTTCCAAAAAGGACAAACATTTTAAAAATGCAAGGGAATTCATAAGGGAAATGAACTGTATTCAAGAACTCTGAGGAGCTGAAGGTGGAAGGCTTCGAATGGATTTAAGTCAACGTTGCAGAAACTATCTGAAGCTTGCATGCCAACCAACAGGAAAAAAAATCACAGGGAAGGGTTGCAGACCAAGCTGGATGAGCAAGGATCTCAAACAGGGTATTAAGAAGGCAAAAAGCCTACAAGAAATGGAAGATTGGAAGGATCAGCAAGGAAAGCTACCACTTGGATGTCAGAAAATGAAGAGAGAAAGAAAGTGAAAAGTACCAAAAGCCAAGCACAGTTGGACTTGTAGAGGAAATTAATCAGTAGTAAAATATTCTATAACCATGTGAATAAAAAGAAAATGAAGAAAGAAGTGGGACCACTAAGCACTGATGAAGTTAATCTGGGGATGGCCCAACACCTAAATGCATGTTTTGGATCAGATTTTTAAGGCTAATGAGGAGCTTAAGGGGCAATGGTAGGGTGGCCAGTGGAAAGGGGGATACTGAAATAGAAATTATCACATCCAAGGTAGGAGTCAAACTCAAACAACTTAATGGGACCAAATCAGAGGACCCAGAATTCCCATCCAAGAATATTAACATAACTTGCCTATAATTTGCAAGCCCAATAGCAAGGATTTTTAATGAATCTGTAAAATCAGGGGTCATACCCTATCGTTGGAGAATTGCTAATATAATATCTACTTGTAATAAAGGGGTGGGAGAAAGTGATCCAGGAAGTTAGAGTCCCATTACTTTGACATGAATTGCCACAGAACAAATTTTGAAAGTAGTTAAGAACATAAATGTAAATAGTAATTGGGATAAAATACACCATGATTTTACAAACAGTAAAGCATGCCAAACCAACCTGATCTTCTTCTTTGAGAAGATTACTAATTTTTTAGACAAAAGAAATGCAGTAAATCTAATCTGCTTGGAGTCAGTAAGGCATCTAGTACAGTTCCACATGGGAAATTACTTGTTAAATTGGAGAAGATGGAGGATTAATATGAGAATTGAAATATGGATAAGCAACAGGTCATACTGAAAAAGTAAACTGTCAGGCTAGAGAGAGGTTAACGGTGGAGATCCTCAGGGATCAGTTTGGGGGGCCAATTTTATTTAACATTTTCATTCATGACCTTTGCACAGGAAGTGAGTGTATGCTAATAACATTTATGGATATCATATTACAGATAGCATATTGGGAGGCATTACCAATATAGTAAAGGAACAGAATAGCATACAAGATCTGGACAACCTTGAAAACTGCAGTAATAGGAATTAGATAAAATTGAATAGTGTAACGTACAAGGTCATGCATTTAGGAACTAACAACAAGAATCTCTGTTTATACACTGAATATAAAACTGCTTCACTTTAGCTAGAGGATCCACCTTTACCGTCTATGAGTGAGGCCCAGACTGTACGGTTACATCACATCAGACCAGAAGTAAATCTATTCCTCCTGACAATACGTAAAAACTTAAACCTGAAGAGGATGTGTAATATAAAATATTGTGGATGTAATTAAACGGTTGGGGTTAGGTTTACAGTGAGCGTCTGCAGAGAAAGCCAAAGAGAGCTGAAAGCCAGCTTTACTCATAGCAAATGTGTGATTCTGGGGAAGTGGTTCTCAACCTATAGATTACAGACTGCATGCAGCCCCGTCAGCACATGCAACATCCTCAGGGCCATATGGGCAGGGGCAGCCCATGGACCTAGGCAAACTAGGCAGTTGCCTAGGGCGCCACGGGTCTGGGCACCCGATGATGATGTCACAGGCGCTGGGGCACCCTGTGATTACGTCACAACCATTGATGGCCGTGCAGGTGGGGGCGCCGATTGTGCCTTCTGCCTAGGGCACCAGCTGCCGCAGCCTGCCTCGGACCACTCCTGCATACGGGTAGTGTATATTATTGTGAGGATATAGCCTACATAACACACAGAGCTACATATGTGACTCACAATGGTAAACAGGCTGAGCACCACTGCTCTGCAGCAACGTGGCTGTTTATTCAACCTGATCATCCCCCAAGCACTGTGAATCCACTGTGAGTAAAATGATTTCCAGTACATATTATCACCATTATCCAAGGCACTGATGAGACCTCATCTGGAATATTTTGCGCAATTCCCATATTCTCCCATATTCAAGAAGAATTAATTCAAACTGGAACAGGCACAGAGAAGGAATGGAAAACTTGCCTTATGAAAGGAGGCTCAAGGAGCGTGGCCTGTTTAGCCTAACCAAATGAAGGCTGAGGGGAAATAAAATTGCTCTCTGTAAATGCAACAGAGGGTATGTCTACACTACCCCGCTAGTTCGAACTAGCGGGGTAATGTATGCATACCGCACTTGCTAATGAAGCCCGGGATTTGAATTTCCCGGGCTTCATTAGCATAAGCGGGGAGCCGCCATTTTTAAATCCCCGCTGCTTCGAACCCCATGTAGCGCGGCTACACGGGGCTCGAACTAGGTAGTTCGGCCTAGGGTGCCTATTCCGAACTACCGGTACACCTCGTTTCACGAGGAGTAACGGTAGTTCGGAATAGGACCCTAGTCCGAACTACCTAGTTCGAGCCCCGTGTAGCCGCGCTACACGGGGTTCGAAGCAGCGGGGATTTAAAAATGGCGGCTCCCCGCTTATGCTAATGAAGCCCGGGAAATTCAAATCCCGGGCTTCATTAGCAAGTGCGGTATGCATACATTACCCCGCTAGTTCGAACTAGCGGGGTAGTGTAGACATACCCAGAGGGATAAATATCAGGGAAGGAAAGAAGTTCTTTAAGTTAAGTGCCAAAGCTGGCACAAGAAAAAGTGGATGTAAGTTTAGACTTGAAATTAGATAAATATTTCAACCATCAGAGGAGTAAAATTCCAGACCAACCTTCTAAGAGGAGCCGTGAAGGCAAAAAACCTAATTGGTGTCAAGACAGCTTGATTAGTTTATGAAGGGGGTGATTGGATGGGATTGCCTGAGAGCAGCTCTGTATAAACACAAAAGCTCATCTCTCTCACCAACAAATTTGGTCCAATGGAAAATTGTGTCTCTCCCACACTGTGTCCACAATGGCATGTGGCCCATCTGCGAATGTCAGTAGCAAAAAATCTTAAATGGCTGGAGACTGAGCGTTCTTTCCCAGATTTTTGGTTGGTGGACCTTACCAATGTGCTCAGAGTTCCACAGGTCACCATTCTGGGGGTCAGGAAGGAATTTCCCCCCAGGTCAAATTGGCAGAAACAAAGGTTTTTGCCTTCCTCTGCAGGTCACTTGACCAGCTGTGAGTGAGGTGCATCTACCACCTCCCGTGCCATTCTCCCAACCCCACGAGCGCCACTGACAGACGACCCCAGGAGGACCTGGAGCGGGAACACATCACCTGCCTGCCTTCCCTGCAGTGGTGTCTTGAGTGGCAGGAGCAGAGGTGGGATGCTAACTTGGAGCTGTGCCACACCATCTGGCAGGAGCTGACCCAGCAGACCCGGAGCAAGTGCATGGCATACACCACCGCCATCAACCGCATGCTTGCCACGACTGAGCAGTCCAGCAGCCGCCACCTCTTCCTCCCCCCCCCCCCCGCACCTTCCCTAGTCCTCCCCACATCCATTCCTGTCCCTGCCCCTGCCCCTCTGGCTTCTCCCCCTATCTCCTGCTGCCTCCCAGTTGTGGCTACCTAGGGCCACGTACAAGAGGCAGTGGGACCACCCAAGGCAGGAGCCAGTCCCAGCTCCATCGCTGAGCCCCTCCCCTCCCCCCCTTCTTTCTCCTCCTCCCACTCCCAGGTTCTTTCCCCAGCCCATCCCCAGTTTTATTTACCCCCCAAAAAAAACAGTTGACTGTTTCAAACCCAGAAGTCTGGTTTATTGTATCTTCAGGGGAGGGGAGATGTGAAGAGGAGTGTGGGAGGAAAGGCACAGAGGGGCAATGCAGAGGCCCCTTGTGGGGAGGCCCAGGAGAAAGTGTGTCACTGCTGGCCTTGTCTGAAACTCTCTCAGGACCTCCCTGTGCACAGCTGCCTGATGGGCCTGCCAGATAGCAGCAGTGCACAACTGCTCAAAGGCCCTGGCCAACTGCTTGGCCTCTGCCCCCCTACCCTGGCAGGAACATCTCCCCCTTGTTTTCACATAGATTGTGCAGGACACAGCAGGCTGCAATCACATGGGGATGTTCCATTCACTGAGGTTCAGGTGAGTGAGGAGACAGCAGAACCTCCCCTTCAAAAGGCTGCACTCCATCATGATGCGGGTCCTACTGAGCCTAGTTTTGAACCGTTCCTTGGTGGGATCCAGGTTTCCAGCATAGGGCTTCATTAGCCTGGGGAGTCAGGGGTGGGCTGCATCGCCCACGATGCACATGGACATATCCATGTCCTTGACCCTGATGACGCGGTCAGGAAAAAATGGCCAGTATGCATCTTCTGGAACAAGCTGGAGATGGGGATTATGCTGACATCATGCACCTTCCCCGACCACCCAACATTAATGTTGGTGAAGTGGCCTCGGTGCTCCACAAGGGCCTGCAGCACCATTAAAATGTACCCCTTCTGGCTGATGTAATCAGAGGGCTGGTGGTTGGGGGCCTGGATGGGGATGTGGGCGCCATCAATGGCCCCCTCCCACAGTTGGGGAAGCCTATGGCGGCAAAGCCAGTGATGACGGGGGTCCACGTTGCCTAGGATGATGACCCTGTGCAACAGAATGGTATTGATGGCCCTCACAACCTGTAGAAGGATACAAACTGAGAATCACAGGGTTGCTAGAGCCAAAGTCCCTTCCTACAGCAGGAGCAACTCCAAGTACTCCATCATCCACAAGGCTTTGTCAAGGCGGGACTGCAAAACCTCCCGGAAAGGAGAGTCAACCCCTCCTTCCCTGGGGAACCCCATTCCAGTGCTTCACCATCCTCCTAGGACAATAGTAAGAGTCCTACCTCGATAAGCATGGTCCCAACAGTCAATTTCTCCACACTGAACTGGTTCCCAATGGAATGATAGCTGTCCAGCGTTGCAAGCTTCCAGATGGTCAAGGCAACTCACTTCTGAAGGAGGATGGTTCGTCGCACGCGGATGTCCTGTCACCTGAGGGTCGGGGTGAGCCACTCACACAGCTCCAGGAATGTCTTCCACATCTGGAAGTTCTGGAGCCACTGCTGGTTGTCCCACTGCTCTGTGACAATCTGGCCCCACCAGACGGATTTGGTGTCCCAGAAGCGACAGTGCAGTGTGCAGGAGAGGATAGGAGCAGGGGCAGATAAGAGTTTTGCAGGACATGGGGCCTATTGAAGCGTGAGACCCGGGGCAGCACAATTTCGTGCATGCACCATGGCTACAGCCGACAGGTAGTATCATGTGCACGGGGCCTATTGAAGCGCGGGGCCTGGGGCAGTCGCCCCGCTCACCCTGCCCTATATCTGCCGCTGGATAGGAGGGGATGTGGTGCATGAGCAGCACTATAGAGGGGTGAGGAGGTGCCCCAGAGTGAGCTGCTGGTCCTGTTCCTGCAGTGCCACGTGGGCAGCCTGCACTAACTGTGCCAGGAGGTGCAGCAAGAGGTCTAAGAGCCAGTGAGTACTTTGCAGCAGGTCTGGCTCCATGGCAGAAGTGCTGTGGCATCTGTAAGCACAACCAGAGTAGGCAGTGAGAAGAGTTTGCTGTCCCTCGAGGAGGTAGGCCAAGGTGAAGAGTCTGAGACAGGGCCATGGGGGGAGCCCCTTTAAGCACGAGCCTCAGTAGCCTCAGTAGAATCTCCAGGAAGTGACTGCTGCCCTGATGCCCAATCCAAAGTGTTTCCGGGGGGCTTTAAATGCAATTCAGTCTCCCATCAGCATGGACTATTTCAACATAAATCTGGCTATTTCAATGGCATTTGTAGTGTGGATGCGCTATTTCGAAATAGCTATTTTGGGAGTTTAACCTTGCTGGTTTAAGCTGGAGTAAATCGTAGATTCTCTTTACCTTGAAGTCTTTAAATCACAATTCGAGGACTTTAGTAACTCTGCTAGGAGTTGTGGGTCTATTACAAGAGAGTGTAAGTGAGGTTCCGTGGCCTGCAATGAGCAGAAAGTCAGATTATATTATCAAGATGGTCCTTTCTGACCTATAAAGCTGAGAAAGATGCCCTTTGCTTGGATTTGTAACAGGACTCTTATCAGAAATGATCACTTGCAAGGACTTTGTCAGATATGCAATAACTATATGGAGGATTCAAGTCATGTGCTACAGCCAGGACTGGTAGCCCTACCGATTATTAAGGTTGCCTGACACTTCCCATTATAAGACCCTGTGTTCACTTTCTTACACAGGGGATCCTGCTCATTAGCAACCTTTTGGTGAACAGTAAAAACTTGCCATTATGAGACAGTGACCAATGAGTAAAAGGCAGGTTTGTGGGGCTGCAGTGAGGGATGGAAGTGCTGGGATGTGCCGATGCTGGTGCCAAGGTTATGCTATGGGCAGGGCAACAGCAAGAAGTGAGGTTGCTACCCAGATGCTGGGGCTTTCCTCAGGGAGTAGGGATGCTGGGGGACCCTGAGGGCTGGCATCTTGATAACTATCTGTGGACTCTGCCAGGCTGCATCCAACCAAGTACCAAGATGTAGGGCTTAGCCTGGTCCGGTAACCCCATTCCCCATGAAAGCCCTGCCTACAAGCTAGTTCCAGAGCTACAGCCAGGGTAAACATGCAGGAACATCCTGAGGCAGGAGCCAGGGCAGGAAACAGCTTGGAGAGCACTAGGAGAGGTGCCGTATCTTTTTCTGTGGCTGCAGCCCTGAAGGGAAATGTTGGGACATCCTGAGCACTAGTTACAAGTAGGTTGGTGGAGCTGCAGCCAGGCCAGGCACATCCCAGGGCTTCCTTCGCTGGTTGCATTCCTCCTGGAATGAGGTTTACCAGCTAATTCAATTTAGGGCTTTATTTCGGAATCCCATTTCACTGCCGCGTTTAGACGCGGGCAGTTACTTCGGGCTAGTCAATTTCTAAAATGGCGACCGGCCGGGAACATGTAAATCAAGCGCGGGATATTTAAATCCCATGCTTCATTTGCAATTTCAGTTGCCCTCATTAGCCTCCCTAGATAGATCTAGGGGGCTAGTGTAGACATACCCAAAGACTTTATCATCTTTGAGTGCTCCCTCAACATCTCGATCATCCAAGGGCCCCATTGGCTGTATAGCAGGCTTCCGGGTTCTGATATACTTAACATTTTGCTATTATTTTTTGAGTTTTTGGCTAGCTATTCTTCAAACTCCTTTTTTGCTTTTCTTGTTATATTTTTATACAATTTGACAGATTTTATGCTCCTTTCTATTTTCCTCACTAGGATATGACTTCCACTTTTTATAAAATGTCTTTTTATCTCTCGCTGCTTCTTTTACTTGGTTGTTAAGCCATGGTGAAACTTTTTTGGTTCTTTTACTGTTTTTTAATTTGGAGTATACATTTAAGTTGGGCCTCTATTATGTTATCTTTAAAAAGTTTCCATACAGCTTACAGGGATTTTACTTTTGTCACTGTACCTTTTAATTTCTGTTTAACTTCCTCATTTTTGTGTAGGTCCTCTTTCTGAAATTAAATGCCACAGTGTTGGGCTGCTGAGGTGCTTTTCCCACCACAGAGATGTTAAATTTTATTACATTATGGTCACTATTTCTAAGTGATCCAGTTTTATTTACCTCTTGGACCAGATCCCGTGCTCCACTTATGACTAAAACAAGAATTGCCTCTCTCCTTGTGGATTCCAGAACCAGCTGCTCCAAGAAGCAGTCATTTAAGGTATCAAGGAATTTTATCTCTGCCTCCCGTCCTGAGGTGAACAAAAGGGATGGATTGATAACATTGCTCCTGATTTTGGCTATCGTACTGGTGCAAATAGATCATATTAGCCACTTTCTTTCTAGCAATACAACTATGGATGGACAGAAGTATTGCACATTTTTTAAAAAGCAACAATGAACGGCAAACCATCACCTATAAGGGATCCATTATGGACCTGTCTAATCCATTCACACAGCCAGGTTTGACCCTGAGCGTAGTGCGCTGCAGCACTCAGGCCTTGCTGTGTGGCCACCTCCCAGCCAATAGGTCTCGCTCACCTGGAGAAAGCTCACCACACAGCAACCAGTCTCCCCCATGCAGGCTGGGCTGGGCAGCGCTGCTGGCCATGTGGACCATGGGCACAACTAGGTGGGATATGACCCTAAGAGCCCATGGGTCTGCCTGGCTTCCCAGCACAGCTCCAAGTGATCTCTCCTGCCCCACCACCTCTGGGGCCCCAGTCACCTCCCCATGGCTGAGCCACCTCAGACTGGTACAAAGGCCAAGCTAGTCTCAGCAAGTGGGGAGGGGGGCTCAGCCAGGCCCCCATAAGGCAAGTTGGTCCTAGGAGAACCCTCCCCACTGCAGCTTTGCAGACTGTGCTGATCCCAAGGTGCCAGAGTGATCCTTGCTCCATGACTGGCCCCAGCCACATTTCCAGCTCAGCCTGGCAGACAAGGTTAACTTCCAGTAGGGCTGGTGAACACAGTCAGGGGGGAAGTGCACAGGGAGCAAATTTCAACAGGGGTGCTGGGTGGGGGGGCAATTAACAGTTGTAGGAGGGGGTGTGGAGGGTGCTGGGTGGGAGTGTGGTGTGCAGGACACTGCACAGCTGTTGTGGGGAGGTCTCTGGGAAGGGATGCATGATGGGCATAGCGTGTTGAGCATGGCATGAGCCTCTCCCCCAGGCAAAGGGGTATGCTGGCAGCACAGGGCCAGGTGGGCCAGTGCGGGTCTGGTGGCTGTGGGCTTGTAAATGGTGTCTTTGGGCTGGGCAGAGCAGGGCCACCCCTCGCATCGTGCCTCATTGGCCCCATAAGTGCCCATAAATGGGGTTGGTGCCGGGTTCACAAAGGGATCCAGCCCTGCTTAAATCCATGCATTTTGTAAAGAATTATAGGTTAAGGACATAGAAGCCTAAGACACTCCTGGTTTGAGCCAAGGGAAATGCTCTTCATCCTTTGCCTGAGAAAAGAAACATGCTGGATTCCAACATGTCTTGCACATAAAGGCCTTAGTTGACTGAGTCTCCCTATGGAGTTTGGAGACAGCAGGATACATTTTGCACAGAGAACACAAGCTATGGATTCCCCAGTTGATGGGTTTCTATATGGAAATATTAAATTTTCATATTGATCCTCCCAATATTCATCCAAGACTTATATTTGGTTTCACCCAGCTCCTGTACTTTTTTTTTTTTTTTAAGTTTGCTAGTAAACAATTCATAGCTGAAGCTCTTTGGACAAGCCGTTCTGATTGACAGCCCAATTACAAGTCCTGATTTGTTACCTCTTTGCAGTTCATTTAGCCATTTACTCTCAAACAAAGCAAGACTGCCAGCCTGATTAGAAAGCAGTTTACACCCACTATGTACAAGGATAAACAGGGCCAAATTGAGGCACAGGTCCAATCATAAGGCATCAGTTACTGGAGTCCTGTGATTTCTTGGTGCATTCAACTTTCATCAAGTTTCTAGACCTCATGGCTGCAAAGAGGAGCTTGGAAACCTGACCTGAGTGTAACTGACCCAGCAATGGCCATGTGCATCTGCAGCTAGCCTGAAACAGCAGGTCTGAGATCAGGGCCAGCTTTAAGAAGAGCGGGGCCCAATTCGAACAGTGTTGATGGGGCTCCAACAGCCAGGATTTTTTGTTAAGCACAAAAAAAAGTATGCACACCAGCAGACTTCTGGCTTTAGGGCACAGGGCCCAATTCAGGGGAATTGGGAAAGTCAGCCTAAAGCCGGCCCTGTATGAGATGTGTAAACAGCAACAGCCCGCCCATGTTAGGTGCTCTTGCTTCCACCATTACTGCTATCCTGGGGTGCGATGTGGCTGCTGCTCTGGGATGCAGAAGCCACAAGTCACTATCTTTGCCTCTACCGAAGTCCAGGCAGCCCCCTACTGGCTCCGCCATTCCACATAAGGCATGGGGCCATGAAATAGGGGCAAGGATGGGGCCACAGAGGGAGATCCATGTGGCGGCATGACGACGACCTTGGACTTCTTCTAGCTAGCCCTGGGTGTAAAATGACTGTGCAAGGTGCCAGGCATTAGAGAACCAGGCCCTTTTTTTATTCAGCTCCAAACAGCACAGTCGATACTAGAACAAAAACGTAAAAGCTAGCCCCTGCCCGGAAGAAGATTCAGTAAAAGGAGAAGGAGAAGATCAGCACCAGAGGCTGGGCCACCTTGGTTCTCAGCCAGTCATTTCCTCAGAGCAAAATATCACATGGAGGATAAATATTCGCAGACAAGCCCATAACAAGGGTGAGGCGAGTGAGGCACTTGCCTCGGGCACATAGCTGAGGGGGCACAGAAAAATAATATAGAGAACTAATTTTAAGACAGCTTCTTATTTTAAGATGCTGCTGCTTCCCTCCCCCACCCATTAGCAACGGCCAGCCCGCAGTTTACATGTCAGGCTGCTCGTTGCTGCTCCACGATCCAACAGTCACCAGCCCTGACAGCTGCCCAGTGCATCAGCTGCTTCCGAGTGGCACAGGAGCCCGGGCACTGGCTCAGACATGCCAAGCACCACCTTAAGGTGCCCTAGCACAGTTTCCAGGTGCGGGGCCAAGGGAAAAGGGGCTCAGATTGCCCTGCACAGGGGCAGAGGTGCAGGAGGTGAGGTGGGGGTGTCAGGCTGGGAGTCAGGACTGCTGGGTCTTGTCTCACTTCTGCCATGGGAATGGCTCTAGGTCTTAGGGGTATGTGATGAGAGCTGGGGGTCTGGGAGCTATGATCCCTGGGATCTATGGGTCAAGGTCTAGCCTGTTGGAGTCATGGTTTCCCCTCCAAAAACTGGAGCCTATGCTGCTGAGCCGCCTGTGCCAAGTGCTTTGAATGTGCTATATAAACCAAGGGCACAAGGCAGTGACTGCGGCTTCTTGCGAAAGAAGTTTAAGTAAACTAAAATTAATTAAGAACTACCTTCGAGCATCCACGGGTCAGGAGAGATGATCAAATATGCCCATCTTATCAATAGAACACAAGGTAACAAACAATATTAATTTCAACGCAATTATTGATGAGTTTGCCTCATTAAAAGCGCGCAAAGTACAATTATAAACAAATACCAAATAGTACCTGACATGGTGATATTTTATAATTATATGTATATATGTATTAATTTATTGTTTATGCAGATCTCATAAGTATAACACAACATTTATTTATTATTATTATTATTGTTATTTATGTATTTTTTCTTTTCTACAAAATAAATACTATGAATATATACACGAGGGGACGCAATTTTATATTCTTGCCTCAGGCACAAAATTAACTAGTTACGGCACTGCTCACGAGTGAGAAAATGAAGGAGACACAGAAAGTAGCAACCAGTAGCAGAATGGCTCCTTTCCAGCTGCAGCTCCCTGTCCATTCTCAGAAAAGCCGGCTATGGAAAAAAATGGTTTCTATAAGGGGCAAATCTGTACTGAGAGAATTGGGCAGCCAACCAGGAATGTGTTTGGGTGGGATGAGGCTCTTCCCTTGTGCTATATGTCACTACTACATTATAACATATTGGCTGTGTCTAGACTGGCAAGCTTGAATTTCCGCAAGAACACTGACTTCCTACTGTCTGAAATCAGTGCTTCTTGCGGAAATACTATGCTGCTCCCGTTCGGGCAAAAGTCCTTTTGCACAAAGCTTTTGCGCAGATTTGTTTTGCGCAAAAAAGCCCCAATCGTGAAAATGGTGATCGGGGCTTTTTTGTGGAAAAGCGTGTCTTGATTTGCACGGATGCTTTTCCGCAAAAAGTGCTTTTGCGGAAAAGTGTCCGTGCCAATTTAGATGCTCTTTTCCGGAAATGCTTTTAATGGAAAACTTTTCCGTTAAAAGCATTTGCAGAAAATCATGCCAGTCTAGATGTAGCCATGTAACATAGCTATTTCTGCCTCTGTTATAAAATGTGTGGGAGAGGTCACGTGAGGGACTTTGAGGAGAGCGAGAGTTTTCTGAGGGGCTAGAATGGAGAGAAGTGTATGGACTTGACCTACTAGGATTGAGAGGGCATCCTAAGCTTGGTGGGCACCATGGTCTCAAACATGAAAGCAGGAGTGAAAGAAAGGAATGAAGGGGGCACCAAAACTGGCATTGGTGTTAGAGGAGGGCGGGTAAGGGGACATGTGATCAGCAACATAGACCTGGCCAGCTATTGGATGATGATGATGACGACAATAAGCTGAAATGTGATGTAGTGGGCAAAGCAGAGCCAGCAAAGGAATTCAGAGTAGGGGTGGGGGGAGAGGTAATGTGACAGGTGAAGAGGACAGTCTTTGCAGCTGTGTGTTGCAGGGACTGGTGGGAACAATGAGTGAGTCTGGGAGCCCAGAAAGGAGAAGGATGCAGGTGGGAGAAACAGGGGCATGGGCACATGTTCAAACGTGAGGTTAGGAAGGGAGTGTCAGGTTTGTGATACTGTAGGGAGGAAGATGTGCCAGGGCTTGGTGAAGCCTAGATGTGTGAGCAGCATAGATCATTAAAGAGCAGGTTAGACAGACACCTGTCAGGAAGGATCTAGACTGTGCTTGGTCCTGCCGTGAGGGCAGGGGACTGGACTTGATGACCTCTTGAGGTCCCTTTCAATTCTATGATTCTATCCCGAAAAGTTACATGGATGTAGGAAGCATCCGGTGTCACGTGCGGCAGTGCAGAAAGGTGGAAGGGGAGAGGGATGGGAAGAACAATAAGGAGCTAGGTTTGGGCTGCAGACTGCAATGTTGCATTAATGAAGTCTCCAGGGAACTGTGAGCCATTAGCATTGGAGTCAGCAATATGAAGCTGCCTCAATTTCAGTAATCCAGGTTCTGCCCTCTCATTGCTCTTCTTCTGTTTTTTTAAGCTACAGAACTGTGGGGAAAACCACCCAGAAAGGAGGCTAGTTGTTTCTGGGAAGTGGTAAGCGGAATGGGGGATGCAGACTCTATATTATCATCCCAAGTTGCATCTCGGACTTTTCACAAATGCCATCTACATGGGGTTCAAGGCTGCTCCCAGGTTCTCAGAGCAAAGCAGTGTCCTGCAGGTAGCCTGGTGGTGATTTATAGTGCAGACCTTGGTGCAGTTACCCAGCCTATATATAGCACTAGCAGGCCCATCCACTTCACCTAGGGCTCCCTTTGCACTGAATGGGCCATGCTATAGTGAACACATAACACACGCTCAGACCTTTGCACTGGTTCCCTTTTCAATTATTATTTATTAACCTATTCCCTGCCCAAGAGGGTGGTAGCCCCTTTATGATTGCAGCCTTGAATAATTTGTAAAACCTGGAACACATTGGGACCTGGCTATCTAAGACAATCCCTCTCACCTTATACCCCATCACAGCATTGGGTGAAGCACTCCAGTATCCATGACCAGCCTTTTTTTTGACTCATGGGCTCCCTCCCTACCACTGGAAATAATTCCCTTTGATGGTCCTTCTGATCCAAAGTATAAACAGGTGTCAGATCATAAACTAAGCCCAATAAGAATGTCTTACAATACAGAGAAACAACAATCCGATAATACATTATTGTTAGCTTTATGTAATGTGGTTTGTAAACACACCATTACAGCAATCCACTTTTTATAAATTGAGTATTTAAAATTCCTTAAATAGCACACCAGATATGAAGTGTACCCTTTGCAGAGGTGTTCTACCATCTCAGAAAAAAAAATTGGCCTGCAAACATTAAACCAAATAATGCGTACTGCTAGAGGCGGTCTGAGAAATACTGATATGGTCCAACTATTAAACTTTCCCATCACAACTGCCATCAGCAAGTTGCAATAAACAATTTACCTGCACTCCTTTGGTGCAACTACGCATCACTGATTCTTGGCTTTGCTGGACTCTGCCATTCCATGAGTTATTTGCCCATTCCTAATTCATGAAAATACATTGTTTATCCTGTATCCGTGTTGCACAGTCTCTATGCATAATGTACAGAGAAATTTTGTTTATGTGCAGCTCAGTCTAAAAATGTGTCTCTCTAATCAACATAAGCTTGCTCAATAAACATAAGCTGGCCCCCAGAAAGATACTACCTCACCCACTTTTTATCTCTAACATCCTGCAACTTCACACAGTGTATTCTATTAATGTGTAGCGTCCACAAGAGAACGGCCGTAGCAAGCACTTAGAAAAACGTATCAGATCTCCTGAATCCTATGGACTTGATTTTTCACTCCATTACACTGGTCTTCAACATTGATACTTAGGAGACTCTCTCCCACCTATGCGATGGCCCCCTGCATTTTGAATTTGCCCACCAACAAGCTGAAGAGAGAACCAGTGCAGGATGAAGGAGAGATTGGCTTCTAGACATGGTCAACAGCTTCCTGCTGTACCTGGAAACGTCTGATCTCATTGTAATAGAGCTTGTGGTTCAAGGATCAACCTTATCAGCCACCTGAAGGTCCACAACGCTCATGGAAGATGATCATACTGAATAACAAGTGATCACCCACCACTACCACACTGGTCTTATCCCAAATAACTCAGTGGAGTTCAGAACAGGTGTAAAATGCTACAAGGTTATGCCACTCTCTCTCTCTCTCTCTCACACGCACTTTACATTCACTCTGCACAAGTGCAAAAGCTACACAAACCAAAAGGCATTGGAGAGAATCTGCACCCAATTTGGCCCAGTTCTGTTAACATCAGCATAAGTCAGTTGGTTTCAGTAGATTTACTCCTGATTTATACCAGCCCGAGCAAGAGTCGGCCAAGACTCACTGAGCATGATTCTATTCAGATGCTCTGGGCTGATTCATTTCTGCATCTCCAATCCATATGTTTTCAGAGTTTTAGATATCGATCTAATGCTAAGATTTTGTATTAAACGAATAGCTCTCTGTTCGTTGTCCGTCCCAGTCTTGTTGCATTTAGACCATCCCTTTCTTTATAAATTACCGGGAAGCTCATGGCTCTTCAATTTTTCAGTCTGAATTTGTGCAGTAAGAGAAATTTCACCCACTAGGGCTCTTTCCTTAAACTGCCTTTCGCAACCTCTCATGACTTTTCAGACTTAATTTTCTGTAGATTGCTTGCCCATTCAAGAGAAGAAATTCGAATCCTCTCAGCCTGCAGAGCCAGTCCCTGCAATAAGATGTCAGGATTGTTCACGAGAGCCTCCTGAATGGAAGCTTAACTACTAGTGGCTGCTTTTAGCACGTCAATGTGAATTACTTGGTGAAACTAAGCAGCAATTAAACAACTCACCACTAAGCGGAAATGAGAAATTTACAGTTTGGTCTTCAGATGAGCCAGATCCTACTGTGAGCTGTGGTTATCAAACCATAGACCGCAAGCTAAGCGTTAAAACAATCTCACTTTGTGTCCAAAAGGGAAAGTATTTCCAGTGAAATGGAGATCAGTTTTTATTATTCTCCCCTCTCAGTCTCTCCCATACTTGGCCCTAATTAGGAGCAATGGCAGCAAGAAGGGTGGAGTGTGAAGATTTAACAACAATTGCACATAGAAGCAACTGTGTAGTACTCATCACTGTTTGGGGAAAGTGGCCCAAAGGAATGGAAAGCAGGCTATATTTCTCTTCGCATCTCTTGTTAAGCTGTAACAAGCAAACAAAACAATATGAGCAAACACAAAAGGGGGGGAAAGGTGGAATTAGCACAATGGGATCATGGACAACTGTGTCTTGATCCATGCTTTGTGCTCTTTGGTGCTACAATAAAGCAAATAATATAAAAGAAGTATCCTGCTCCCTTGAAATCAGTGGCAAAAACACAGCCATTGCCTTCAATGGGAACAGTAGCCGGCGCAGCACATATTCCTTATACTTCAGTTATCACAGCTCTTTTCTGCAGCCCAGGAGAAAGGCTCCATGCAGGGCTGGATTAAGGCATAGGCTAGCCGGGCAGCTGCCCAAGGCGCCAACCTATGGGGGGCAACTGATGGCAGCTGGAAGGGACGCTCAGCACCCCTTATGGCTACCATCAGGCACTGCGCGCCCAGCTCCCGGATTGTGTGCTGCAGCAGCTCCCAGCGGCCACCCTGTAGCGGCTGCCTGGAGCGGGGGCCGCGTTAAACCCTGCAGCGCTGGCCAGTAGCACCCTTCCCCCCACAGCCACGGGGCCCTGCACGGCCAGGCTCGGCCCGCCCCGGGCTGTGCACCAACGGCGGTAACGGGGCTGGGCCAGGCTGGGCACGTGCATCCTGCCACCGCCAGCTCCGCGTGCCCTTCCCCACGTGCCAGGTGGGGGTGGGGCCGCGCATGCACCCTCCCCCATGCACTGGCGTGGGGGCGGGGCCATGCATGCGCCCTCCCCCAACCCGGGGCCCCAAGTAAACTGTCTGCCCGGGGTGCCGGAATGGCTAGGTCCGGCCCAGGCTCCATGTAAAAGGGTTCTCAGAGTCCTCACATTAATGATTGTTCCTTATTCCAGATAGAATAGAACATAAGAATGGCCATACTGGGTCAGATCAACAGTCTATCTAGCCCAGGCTATGTCTACACTGTTGAGTTTTTGCACAAAAAAGGCCACTTTTGTGCAAAAACTTGGAGCATCCACACTACAAGCACATTTTTGCGCAAGAAAAAGTACAGTAGATCATCAGAAGACAAGGCTTTTTGCGCAAGAGTTATTCCTCTTTCTATTAGGAATACCAACTTTCAGCATATATAACCTGTGGGTTATGCAAGGTTTTCCAATCCCCGCTCCACACACTCTCCCCCCCTTCCCCGAGGGCTATACTCGTCCATGTGTTATACACATTTTTTTTGTTTTACTGAAATTACAGGAAGACAAGACTGACTCTTACTTGATAAAAGCAGCATATTTTAATTTAATAATAGTGGCAGTGATATTAAAATACATTAAACTACATTGAAAGTTAAAACTTTAATAAAACTAATAATAAAAGAATAAATATATGGTAAAACAGTTTTAAAAAGCCATCCTTGCATTGTCATAAAATACGTAAGTTCATTCATTCTGCATCACTAGAATCAGCGGTAGCAGCATCCTCCTCAGCATCTACGTTTTCAAAACCATCAAAACTTTCATCATAGTCGCTGTCTTGAAAAACATCCGTAAAATCCATAACCACAGCTAGGAGAGCTTCGGTGACGATTGAGGTCTGTGGTGCCAAATCAGAATAGCCGTCGTAGTCAGGTTATAGCATATTTACTGCTCAGCATCATCAGCTGTGGTTCATTAACACTTAATTACAGGTGCTGTTCATTAATAGTACCCGCAGTTCATCTCCTGCGGGCTATACACGTGTGCGGGTTATCTAAGACTTTTTTTACACAATCAGGAAAAACCGTAGGTTATGCATGGGTGCGGGTAATACACATGTGCAGGTTATATATGCTAATTTACGGTAAGTCTTTTTGCGCCAGAGCTCTCACAAGAAGGCAGGTGTGAATGGACAACAGGGGTTTCTTGCGCAAGAGCATCCATGGCAGTGTGGATGCCCTCTTGCGCAAAAGTACATGGCAGTGTAAATGTACTCTTGCGCAAGAACTTTTTGCAGAAGATCTCTTCCACAAAAGGCTCTTGCTCAAGAAGCCTGCAGTGGAGACATAACCCCCCCTATCCTGTCTGCCAACAGTGACCAATACCAGATGCCCCAGAGGGAGGGAACACAACAGGTAATCCTCATGTGATCCCTCTCAGTCATTCATATCCAGACATATTATTAAGGAAGCCAGACCAAGAATTGTGCTCATTTTTGCATCTTTCTATTGGACCCTCCCTCTACTAGTGCTTCCTTTCTACATTGTCTCTTCTCCTGAACCCTTTTTGGATAGTTTCTCTCCCCAGAACCCTACATTGCTACTTCTGTTCTGCTTCTAGCCTTTCTTCCATCTGACTCCTGAGCTGTGTCCAGACTCACGGGTTTTTTCAAAAAAAGTAGCCTTTTTTCAAAAAAACTTCACCTGCATCTAGACTGCAGCCGCGTTCTTTCGAAATTAAATCGAAAGAACGCAGCTTTTCTTCCGACGGCGGTAAACCTCATTGCACGAGGAAGAACGCCTTTTTCGACGGAGATCCGTCGAAAATAAGTGAGTGTGGACGCAGGAGGCCATTTTTTCGAAAATAATGGCCTCCAGGAAGAAGCCCTGGTGGACAATCTGGGGCATGCCTTGCATGTCTCTGGTTCCTGTCTGCAGCCATTTCTTAAAGGGACAGGCACCCTCACAGCCACTTGTGGCAGCAAAGCAGCCAGAGCACACGGCTGGTTAAGTGCAGCATGTCCCAGCCCCAAGACCCTCCTGGCCCTTCTAGAGAGCCTTCTGGGGGCCCAACCAGGGGCTCCAAACGCGGGGCACCGTCATGGTCTGGGCCAGAGCTCAAGACCCTTCTCGAGCTCTGGGGAGAGGAGGAGGCCTTACAAGCCCTAAAAAGCAGGCGGCAAAATGCAGACATTTATGGCCGCATGGCAGAGGCCCTGGCCCAGAAAGGACACTACCCCCGCACCCAGGACCAGGTGTGCTCCAAAGTTAAGGAGCTGAGCCAAGGATATGTGAAGGCCAGGGAGGAGAGCTCCCATTCTGGGGCAGCCCCCCACTCCTGCCCCTATTATACTGAGCTGGACCAGATCCTGGGTGGTGGTGAAGCACGCACACCACGGCGTCTCGTGCAATCAGGCTTGGCGGACCCTGTGGTGGACGCACCAGAGCAGGACCCAGAGCAGTCTGGAGACGGGGACATGGTGCCAGAGGAGGACAGTGAGGAGACAGCGACCCTCACCCTGGAGCCAGTCACACAGACCCCAGAGGCCTCCCAGGTGTCATCTGACGCCGGAGATGAATCAGCAGGTGAGTGCAGTGAGGTTGTGTAACACCTGGCGGAGGGGGGGTAGGTGGGTGTACAGTGGGTGATGCACAAGGGAAACCTGTAATGCTCAGGCTGATACCCAGATCACACACGGTGTTACCTTCAGAATGTCTGATTCCCCTGTCTCAAGGAGAGGGCATGCCCTTTTGGACAGCTGTTGCACACATGACTGATTGTGATAGAAATGTAGCCGTGTTACTCTGATCTGAGGAAGTGAGTCTGGGCCATGAAAGCTCATCCCCTAATAAACCATCCTGTTAGTATTTTAAGTGCAACATAGTCCAGTTTTTTATGACTGATTGTGTCTTCCTCTTTTCCTCCACAGCCGGACCAGCCGTGCAAGAGGGCCGCAGCACCCCAGTCCCACCTCCATCTCGGGGAAAAGGGAGCCGCAGACACAGGCATGTGTATGCGGACATCCTGAGGCAGCATGTGGAGGCTGTGCAGGAGCTCAACATGGACAGGAGCTCAACATGGACAGGCGGAACAGTATTAGAATGGTATTAGAATGCCATTTCATAATACTGATTACAGAGGTACCAGTCCTAGGGTCCAATCTTGGGAAGTACTCAGAGTCCTCTACTCCTATTGAAGACAATCCAGCAAGTGCTCAGCACTTCATAGGATCAGCTCCATAGAGTTTACCAAATAAGATAAACCTGTCCACACTAATGTTTTCATGCATTAAAGAGGCCAGAAGATCTTGTGCATTGGGATTAACTGGGAAGCCAGGAATATCTGTGTCCTAATCCCAGTTGAGTTACTGGCCATGAATGGCCTTAAACAGTTTTTACTTGACCTGCTCATACTACTAGAATACAAATCCATTTAGCAAATTGATTAAAATATAGCAACATCAATGGATATCGAATGCTGCATCTGAGCTACTTTTTTGGATTGGAAAGAAAAATTGTTAGGTTTCCTCTAAAGGACTGCTGCTGTCCTTCTGCCTGGGTGAATGTATTAGGCCTACTTACCTGTGCATCAGTTGGAAAATGCATGTGGCACCTCACTGGCGGGCAGACAAGCTCAGTCACTGTTGACAGGAGAGTAATGCCACATGCTGAAATACGTACACCTCAGTTGTGCAGGCAACCAAAAACCACTTCTGCCGGCTCCAGAAACGTGCCCACACCACTGGAAATTGTGCATGCGAACAAGGACATCTGTGTGCCGATAAGCATTTGTGCCTACCATTATGCTGTCAGGATCGATCGTTTGCAAGCACGGCAGGCAAATGTGCAATTTGGTAGATGAAATTTAGGCTTCAGTGTTGGACAGTTGGGCTCCAAAAGCAGTTTTTTCCCCTTTTAGTTCATATGCCAGAGGCCTGCTTTTGGGAGCAGAAGGTACTCCATGCACACAGCTGCAGAGGGACAGTGCATACAAAACCCAGGAACTATGCTACAAATTCTTGTGTGCTCTCTCATGTAAGTGATTACAGATATCTACAGAGCCATCCTGTTCATGGGACAGTTCTGAGCAGCCGCCCCATGGTTTAGGAGTCCCCACAGCAGCCCCCTCAACTATCCTATGGACAGGACAGTCCCCCATATTGACCAGGGAAACCTGGGGGATTACCTTGGGGGACTGGTGTGGGGCAGCAGCAGAGGTCGGGTCTCCCCCTAACATAGCACACAAGCTGCAGGAAGCAGAGTCACCCAGAAGCCTGCTCCTCTCCACCCCACTGTCTCCTAACTAGGTCACTCTGCTTCACCATGGTGGAGTGCAACAGGCTGGGGCCAAGCGTTCAGACTCCTGCCACCATGGTGATAGTGAAGCGACCTGGCTGGAAGAGGGTAGGGCAGAGTGAAGCAATTTGCTGGGTCGCTCCGCTTTCTGTGATTCCCACCACCAGGGTAAGTGTGGGGGGAGGACCTAACTCCTGCTGCTGCCCCACACCAGGCTCCCTCATTAATCTCCCGGGTCACGTCTCTCGGGGGAGGAGTCTTCAGAGAAGGGGTTCAATGGAGGCAGAGCAGGGGTGGGAAGAGGTGGGGCAGGGCAGATTGCCCCAGGTCCTCAATGCCCTAGAGATGACCATGGATATATTCAAATACAAAGCACTTCTTGGCCAGAAGGCTGCGAGTGGTTTCCCACGTTGCGAGTATTAATATAGGGTTCGCTGACAAACATGGTCAGGGAAAAGACTTTGTCACGTTAAATTTTGAGGGGAATCACAGAGGAGTCGCTGTGATCTTCCGGAACCTACAAGGCCAGACCCTCAAGCGGTGCCAATCAGTGGAGCTCCATTGAAGTCAAGGGAGCTAATCTGATTTAGACCGGAAGAAGAGATGGCCCCCTGATTTTACTCAAAAATGACATCTGGGATGCATCTCTCTTTTCTACCCTTTCTTCCTCCCACCCCCCAACCAAGAGACTCCTCATCCTGCTACTCAAAGGCCTGTCTTGCCGCTTACCTTGCACCATGACATTGCCCTGGCGTGATTCAATATCCAGCCTCTGGCTGCAGCAGTCTAACTTGGATTTCCTCACTGTGTTTCAAAGGGGGCGAGGGAGAGGGGAGCACAGCAGGCCAGCTGCCATGGCGATGGCTGTCAACTGCAGGGCCCCAGGGACTGGGGCAGAGAGGGAAAGAGGGGCAGATCATAACCTCTCACAGTGAGCTTGCCAGGCTGCAAAGAGGCTGACAAAACCCTAGACACCTGATTTAAAATAATTTCAGTGGCAGGTTCTGCCAGACAAGTCACAGCTGTGGCCCGCCGACCACCCTAACCATGGTGAATGTGTCTGGCTATGAATCGTTAAGCTCTCCACGCACTGGGCTGTCTCAGCCGCCTCCTAATCACTCAGAAATCTAGCTCTTCGGATTATTGGTTGTAAGAAATGGCTCCAGTTCCAAAAGATGAGCCAGAAGTTTAACACTAATCAATGGAGGCACATGCTGGTAGAGATGCAGTTCAACCAGAAAACTGTGAGAGAAAGGAAAATAATTACATCCACAAGACTGACGGGAGGGAAAAAATGCCCTGTTCAGGTAAAGGCGGTGCATCTACATTAACAAAGAATAACTTCCTACCAGATGAAACAAGACTGGAGCGTATACAGAGAGTACAGAGTGATGTCAGCCACCCAGGCAGGACAAAAGTCAGGTAGAGGCCAAGCCATGCGAGTGGGAGCATCTTGGCTGTTGCAATTATGCACCCCATGTTCCTACCTGCAGGAAACTGGGCCTGGCCAGGCATTCCGAGTTAGCTGGTCATCTTGTTGGGGTCTTCGTGTGCTAAGCAGCGCAAGAGCTGGTCCAGAAGGATAAGCAAAGAACCTGACCCATAGCACTGGGAGGAGCCAAGGGTTGGGAGAAGAAGAGGACCTCTATGCCCTCCACACCATCTAACCTCTATGCCCTCCACACCATCCTTCCCATCTGCATTACGGTGAAGGATTTGACTCCTAGTATGATGTTATCCCCTTAGCTCTCAAAGAGCTATGCAAATGGCTGGGGTTTTCTAGCCTAATGAGGCCTAGAACTGATCTTCTAGTGTAACCCATACACCTAGTATGGTTCACTGTCTCATGTAGTGGCATAAAGACCACTTACAGCAAGAGATAAGGACAAGGGAGCTCTAAAGCCTAAGCTGAGTGCCAGCTGGCTTTATAGTTCAAACTGTAGAGGTTCCTACACTAAGCTCTATAAGTGCCAAGTTCAAATCCACCCGGTGGTTGTTACAAGTGGGGGCTTGTCTGGGATTCACTCTAACACTACTGCATGCTGTGGGGGAACAGAATAGAAGGCGGATGAGGAGTTTTAGAAGAAAGCTGTGTTGCTAGTGGTATCCAGGCTAATTGAAAGTTGCAGGGATATGGAGTTAGTCTGTAACTTTAAAAGCAATGTGCAGTCCGGTTGCACCTCAAACACTAACCAAACCTTATAGAATCATGAGCTTTCATGGGTAAAACTCACTTCTTCAGGTGAGTTGGAGTGACACTCAGGGTACATCTACACGGCACGCTTATTTCAAAATAAGCTATTCTGGAACAGCTTATTTTGAAATAGCGCGTCTACGCTGCAGGGAAACCTGAAAATTAGACGGAGGCAGGCTTCCCTAATGTAGACATGCTATTCCAATTTCGAGCCCCAGGAGGCACTGGGGAGGAATAACTTAGAATGGCCCTAGTGAGGGGCTATTTTCAAATTGCAGCAGTGGAGCGTCTACACACGAATTACTTCAAAATAACTATTTTGAAATAAGCTGTCTAATTTCAAAATTATTTTGAAATAACGGAATGGCTGTGTAGGCACTCCCCTGCCCCTGCAGTTTGGGGCCGGGCCCCTGCATGCGCTAACCCACCGGCGGAGATGGAGGGGGTTTGGGCTGGGGCCAGAGAGGCAGGGAGGAGGTTCCAGCCGGAGGTGGCAGGGGAAGTGGAAGGGGACTAAATTGGCACCCCTGTAGCATGGCGCCAGAGAGCAACTGCCCCCCCACCCCCCACACACACACTACACCACTGCTTCTGAAGTTTCATTTCACAGCCAGGCATTACAACAAGCAGTGTGCCACTGCCCACTAGTACAGAGTTGGGTTGAGATGGCAACATCCTCCATTTGTCTGAACAGCTCCTTTTTTTTTAAGAGGTTGGGTGGCTGCTCCCAGTAATACCTGTTCAGTCCATTTTTAGTTAATTACCATAGACACTCGAACATAAGCCTGTTCATTTATAAGCCGACCCCCCCGCAAAAAAAAAAAAAACTTTGAGAAAAAAAATTGTAAAACATAACTGACTCATTTATAAGCTGACTCCAGAATACAGACTTCCAGTCCCAACTCATCAGCATCAGCATGGGCTGAGGGACATGCAGGCTGCAGCCTCTCAGCTCCCATTGGCTGCTGTTTCCTGTTTTCAGCCAATGGGAGCTGAGAGGCTCCGTGCCTGCAACCTGCATATCCCTCAGCCCGCACTGCTTCTCACGGCTCCTATTGGCTAATGGCTCCTGCCCACTAGTCTTGTGTGTGACTGAGCTACATGCAGCTAAGGTAGTCTGCCCTTCCACTGCAATCTTAGTGACAGCTACAGCCACCAAGCCTCTCAGCTCCCAGCCATGGTTTCTGAGAAGCTCCATGTCTGCAGCCAGTAAGTCCCTGAGCCCGTGCTGCTTCCCGAGCCAGGATAAGCAACGCAGGCAAAAGGACATGGTGGTTGCTGCTCGGCTGAGAGGCTCTGGGCCAGCAGCCAGCACATCCTTCAGCCCGTGTTGCTTCCTGCAGCTCAGGAAGCACCCAATCATAAGCTGACCCCCGCTCTTCACAGCAGGATTTTTTTTCCAAAAAAAGTCGGCTTATGAACAAATATGAGGTAATTCCTGTTGCCAAGCGCCACAACCCTTCTCCATAAGAACAGCCAGCCTGGGTCAGATCAAAGGTCCATCTAACCAGGTATCCTGTCTTCCAACAGCGGCCACTGCCAGGTGCCCCAGAGGGAATGAACTGAACAGGCAATCATCAAATAGAGGCTAGGACAGGAGTCTGCAACCTATGGCTCTCGAGCCAAATATGGCTCAGTATGGAACCAAATATGGCTCGTGTTATTCCCAAAATCATAGAATCATAGGACTGGAAGGGACCTCAAGAGGTCATCGAGTCCAGCCCCCCGCCCTCAAGGCAGGACCAAGCTCTGTCTACACCATCCCTGACAGATGTCTATCTAACCTGTTCGTAAATATCTCCAGAGAGGGAGATTCCACCACCTCCCTTGGCAATTTATTCCAATATTTGACCACCCTGACAGTTAGGAATTTTTTCCTAATGTCCAATCTAAACCTCCCCTGCTGCACTTTAAGCCCATTACTCCTTGTCCTGTCCTCAGAAACCAAGAGGAACAAATTTTCTCCTTCCTCCTTGTGACACCCTTTTAGATATTAGAAAACCGCTATCATGTTCCCCCTTAATCTTCTTTTTTCCAAACTAAACAAGCCCAGTTCATGAAGCCTGGCTTCATAGGTCATGTAATAGACACAACTTTTTAAATTAAAATGAAAAATTAATTCAAAATTTTAAAAACCCGTAATTACTCATGTGGCTTGAATGCATGTATGAACCTGATTTTGACCAGTTATGATGTAACTGTCAAAGAAGTGTGAGAAAAGACGTAGTAGCAGAAGTCCCGTTAAATAAAGTCCGAGTACAATGTTTCATGTATGCTATTATTAATCATCTCAATTATAAATATTACATTGCATATTTTCAGTCATGCAAATGAGCATTCTTATATGTCTCTTTCTTGATCATTTGTTCTGAATTTTGATGAATTTTGGCTCTTTGGTTTGAAAAGGTTATTGAGCCCTGGGCTAGGGACACCAGTCCTGCCCATCCTGGCTAATAGCCATTGATGGACCTACCTTCCATGAATTAATCTAGCTCTTTTTTGTACCATGTGATAGTCCTGGACTTCACAACATCCTCTGGCAAGGAGTTCCATAGGCTGACTTTGTCCAGCATCAAAAAAATAGGCATTAATATCTTGTACCTTTTAGGCTCAGAGAAGCAAATTGACCTTGCTGAACGGTCATGCTGAACGGTCATCAGTACCTTCTTAATTAACTAGTCTCCTTTTTCCCCAGCTGTACAGCAACAGGTAGCTCAGAAATGGGAATTCAAAGCTGCTCAGTGATAAACCACAATAGTTTTATTCAGATGCAAGATCAACTTTTGTTCTCTAGGATGTCTGTCACAATCCTGTTTCCCTTTTAATGGCACCAAATCTACACCAAATAGAGTTTTAAAAACAATGTAATGAGAGTGCTCACCATTAAATTCCCATCTTCATTAGCATCTCGTTTAACTGCTGAATTTATATCCTTAAGCACCTTTAATTTATTGATTGTTTCTAGGAGGTTCCGTCCCCGCCCGCATTATTTTTCTTTCTAGTTAACATCAGTTAGTGGAATTTGGTCAATGATTTTTATGCATGGTTTACACGTGTCATGTGTTTTACAAAATTTACCCTTGACCTTCCTTGTGTGTGAAATACCCAATCCAAACTGGGATCCCAGTTGATATCCATGCCCCACTATATTCAAGTCTGCACAAACACATAGTAAGAGTCTCTACCCCTGTGAGCTCAGTCAAAATAGATGAAGGGTGGGAAGAGAAACAGCAGCAAAAAAAGAGGTGAAATGACTCAGCCGAGGTGATCCAGCCAGTCGGCAGAAATGCTGAGAATAGAACCCACATTGCCAGTGGTCCTTGCCACCAACTCACGCTATGTCTAGACTACGTTCTGTTTTCAAATGAGGATATGCAAATTCCACGGAAATTTGCATATCTTCTTCAGATCTCACTTTCAAAAGAGGATCTTTCAAAAGTGAAAGTAGTCTGCATGCATTTTTTTCAGGAAAAAAAAACCTTTGTCGAAAAAAATGCTCTTCCTTAAAAAATGAGGTTTACGCAGTTTTTTCGAAAAAGGGGGTTTCCCCCCCCCAAAAAGTGTCCAGACTACTTCTCTTTAGAAAGTGAGATCAGAAGATATGCAGAATTTGCATATCCTCTTTTGAAAAAAAAAAAACAAAAAAAAACATAGTTTAGAAGTGTCCTGATTGTGTGTGAGGTTTCGTGTTTACATTCGGATGCTGAAAGACCCTCATGTGCGCCCACTGTGAAGTCAATGAAGGTTTTGCCAACAGATTTCAAACAGAGCAAGCTCAAGTTTAAGTGGCTAATGACAGAACAATTTAGACTTAGGGAGCCCTAAATAAATGCTACAAACAACTACGCAGATATGGTAACTATTAAGTAGCATTTTCTTCCATAAATACTCTGCAGTCGGTGACAGCTCTGGCACTCTGCTTCAGTCCATTGCTAATTTCAGTCCTAACTTGACAGCGGTTAGGCATCTGGTATGCTGAGACCACGGCTTATCATGCTGACCATTTTTTACTTGTGCTGTCCCATCTGTCTCTCTCTATGCTTCTCTTGTCTCCTATTAGCTTCCTGGAGGCGAGTCATAGAAGAAAATGCTCCTTAATAGTTACTATATCTGCATCGTCTCGCCAAGTATTTGTGGTGCACCTACCACAATGGGATCTTTCTCCTTGATTGGGGCTCTCTCAATACAAAGAATTAATAATAGAACACGTTTTAACACCTGTTAGTTGGCTGCTCATGAGCTGCATTAGAAATAAGATTGCTATTCCGCAGCCATCTCTCACTTCCTTAGAGGCCACAACACCTTAAACTTTGGAGAAGGACAGGATTAAAAATAAATGAGTTCTAATGGAAAGCCTGTTGTGTGTATGCATGCAGATCTGGACCTCCTCTGACCAGTTCTCCCTTTGGACTGTTCTTAGTCCACCTACCAGTTTCTAGCACCACAATTTAATTATCCTTCTCCAGTGTTCCTTCACAATGCATAAGATCAGCTGGGGGCATTCTTGCTATTAGTACCTAGAACTGCATGGTAGGGTAGGAAGCCACAGTGAGGGTTTTCTCAGTGGAAGGTTCTTGACTTTGAAAGATACTTCCCTTGTTGGTCCAATAGAGTCCAAGTGGTTTGAACTTTAGGACATGAGGGGCTGGTTGTAATTTACAGACATGAGTTTGTTGGGGGTTCTAGGATTAAAGTCTACCTAACCACGCAACCCAATTAAAATCAATAGAGTTGCATAAGGTGTAAGCCAGGCCAGAAGTCTGCCCTCAGAATATGAAATCAGGTTGGTGCATGAAGGGAGTTTGTCTGTAAAACCCCATACAAACAATGAATAAAAATAATGGTTTATCATGGTACTTTGTCATTGATATAAGGCTCTGTTTATTATTGTGTATGTAAAATATATAGATGTATGCATGTGTATATAACAGCATGCATTTAGTACAAAATCTTGCTTGGAGACCACTGCCCTAAACCTTTTTAACCACAATATCACTTTTTCGATTTAAGTGCAATGTAAGATCTACCTCAAACCAAATACCCTGCCCCACTTCCTTCCCACCCCTTCTTTGAGGCCCTGCCCCAGCTCCACCCCTTCCCTGAGGCCTCACCCTGCTCACTCCATCCTCCTTCATCCCCCATCCTCATTCACTTTCAACAGGCTGGGGTACGGGATTGGGGTGAAGGCCCTGGTTTGGGCCAAGGGTTTTGGAATGTGGGAGGGGCTTCAGGCTTATCCCAGAGTGGGGGATTGGGATCCAGGAAGGGTTTCAGGGTGCGAGCTCTGAGAAGGAGTTTGGATGTTGGAGGACTCATGTCTTAAGCAGGAAGCTAGGGGAAGGAGGAGGTTCAGGACTGGGACAGGGGTTCAGGAAGCAGGCTCAGACTGGGTACCATTTAACTGAGATGGCTTTTGGGTAATGGAGCAGTGGGGTTAAGGCAGGCTTACTCCTGCCCTGACCCTGTCCCACTCCTGAAAGCCGCTGGCATGTACAGCAATAGCTCCATGGCACCATGTGCTGTCCCTCATCCATAGGCACTGAGTCCACAGCTTCTACTGGCCATGGTTCCCCATTACTGATCAATGGGCACTGCAGGAGTGGTGTCTGCAGGCAAGAACAGCGTGTGGGGAGCCCCTGCTCTGCCTCTCACTGGGGATGCAGGGACATGCCAGCCCCTTCCAGGAGCAGCAATTACCACAGAGATGACGACTCCGGTCACACCAGGTTAGGCATTTTAGAACTCGCTAATCAAAGAATTACATTTAAGGATAAGAGAGAAATGAAAATTATAAAATACACAGACCAAACCCATTGCTTCTTGTACTATCCTCAGAGGCCAAGGAGAACAATTTTTCTCCCTCCTGCTTGTAACACCCTTTTAGGTACTTGAAAACTGTTATCGTGTCCCCTCTCAGTCTTCTCTTTTCCAAACTAAATAAGCTAGTCTTTTTGTTTGAGTCAGACTGTCTCCTGTCACTGAGTGCCTGAACAGCCCTGGCTCATCATCAGCCCAGAAAACTACCCATCCATATCTACAGAAGCCTCCCTAGTGGCCTCCACAGAAATTTCTATCCATTCTCCCCCCACCCCTGATCCAAGCATACTGGGATATTGTGACAGAGAACTCCGAGGGAGTCATTGCTATTGGAGTGAATAGAGTAGACCCGCCTTACAAGCTCAGTCCAGAGTTCCAGGAGCTGGCAAACTTCAAGTGGGATTACAGGTCTAAATTTCAATCCCTAGACCAGGATCTGGAAGAAAATGATCTGACTCAGCCCCTTAACACAATACCCTCTTACTGAGGTCATTAAGATTATTACAATTGCCACATACTCTGGTGCACAACAATTCTGCACATAATACCCGCTACAGGGTCTGCTGCAACACCCCTCACATTCTGCACGTCCCCAGAGATCTGTGCAGTTTCTGAGAGGGACATGCAGCTAAGTCCTACCTCCTAGAGAATGATCGGGAAGAAAACCCACATGGGTAAGGCAGTTCTCCCCGTATCATAACTGAAAACGGCAAAGCTCAAGGATGGCCAGAGACAGAACACAATTAGCTATGGGAAGGGACAGAACAGATTAGATTCCATAGTTACTAGAGGGTCAAAAGTTGGGGAGCCTGGAATGTTTAGCCACAAAACCTTGATCTCCAGAAGGGGCAGCAAATGAAAACTAAAGCACACAACTTTGCCTCTGTTCTAATCTCAGGAGTCACCCTGCAAAGCTTCACTTGTTAATGATGTAGCCAGTGTTCTGCTTCTAGCAAGATGTGGGACCTATAGAGCAAACAGCTGCACCAAACTGAAACATTTCTATTTCCAGTTCATGACTCCCGGAGAGCTGCCAGAGATGAGGAACGGCTCAGTGGGCCTAAGGCATCAAACCAGAGTCTTGCCGCCTCGCAGAACTGGTGCAGATCATGCTGTAACTGGCAATGGCTGAAAAGGAAAGAGGGGGAGGACATACCAGGAAGGGTTTTGACAAGGCATTTCTATGAACCTGAAAAAATTCTGTCGTTGGCTATAATGTCACTGAGGAGATTGCGAATGGCGATTGTGCAACCACACAGGGTAATTTATCTCCCTGACCAGTACTTCGGAAACTATCTATTGAACTGCCCTCTGCTAAAACTAAAGATATACAGACACTTGTAAACCTTATCGAGGGTAAAACAACTCAGATAATTTTACACATTTAAATGAAAACCAGGTCCTGTGCTTTTCCAAGGAATGAAATCATCAGCTGTGCTGTTTGAGTCCAGTCTAAGCACCAAAGAGAGGACAGGGAAAAATACAACACATTCTGTGGCTTGCAAAAAGCATGGTTCTCCCAGCAGATGCTGCACCAGACAACCCTGGCACCTTTATATGAAGAAAGATATTTTACACCGTTAGAAAAAAAAACTGCCCTCTCCCCCTCAGTAAAAAGTTTGGCCAGGCCGCTCTTGCTATAGTGGGCTGCAGTACTCCTCGGGAGAAACCAGCTGCACCCTTCCTGCATACCGTTGCCTTTAGAAAAAGGGAAGGTGTGAAAAGGGGAAAATAGCCTCAGACTCTCCCACCCGTCACCTTGGTGTGAGAACTGTGGGGCTTACCTGGTCGCATGAAACCTGCACAGTTTCGACCCAACCCCTGGGACACAGACCCCCCACTTGGTGACCATTGGACCATATATGGTAATATGCAAGCGCGGGAAAGCGATGTGCAGATTTGGGGATAAATACCCATCGCACAGGTCACTTGAGGAGGTCTTCGCAACATACGTACCACCGTGCGTGTGCCTTCCCATATACTTCAAAGCGCTGCCGGCCTGATCAACTGACCAGCCACCTCTCCCACTCTTGGGCATAACCAAGGCCTTCGCAACCGAACCGATATCTTTGAAATGTTCCGTGTGCTGTGTAAGTTGGTATGTATGATTTGATTTTTCTTGTTGTATAAGCTTAGTGTTGTAGTTGTTTTGGGTAATACATAGAGTTAGTAGTTATCACTGTTATTTAATTAGTGTAGCTAGATATTTTTAGAATAGAGACTATTCCCCTCGCCATTCCCATCCTTATATCTCTGACACGTTTAACTAGAAATCATAGAATAAATATAATAAATACTGTAAATTCATTATTAACACGGTCTATTAAAAGTGTCAGAATAAATACTATAAATTCATCACTGTTATAAATAAATATTTTTTATTTGATAAAACGGTCCACCTGGTTCTGTCCTTCCCCCCTCGGGTATGCATCATCGGACCTGTGAGTCTCGCGACATACGCTAGTGAGGAGCAACCTAGGCCAGTGAGTGGGCTGCGTGAATGCCCCTCCTGCATCTCAATGTCTCATGGGCTGCAAGACTCTGTAACCAAGATGGTTTTACAGAAGATAGTTTTGCCCACTGTGCTCGAGGACCTAGTATTTGCAGGGTGTGCCAACTGAAACAGCCAAAGCAGCATTGTGACTGACTGCAGAGGGAGTATATGGCTCTCACAATGTTGAGTGCAGGAAATATGCACCCCACTTCACATGCCCTTGCTTCAAGTGCATGTCAATTTTGTACTACTGGTAGGAAAAGAAATTATGTGGATGAAAACCAGCGGAATCTGGCAATCCTGTGCATGGAAAATAGTAAACAAACTTTGGGCCAAACATGGAACTCTGATGGCCCACATGCATTCCTTGGGCCTGAGGTTGCCCAGCACTCTTTACTCAGTGGCAAGATGAAACCAGATATATTCACAACTCGCCTTTTAACTAGAGATTGTTTGTGGTCTGTGTTTAAACCCAGACCCTCGTGAGCTGTCATCTAAAAGTCAGTGTTTTGCACGTAGGTTCAAATCAAATATAAAAAGCTAAGGATTCAGATTCAAGGTCTCTGAAATCCACAGTGCGGTTCTCACAAGATTTCAACTCCAAAATGGTAGAAACATCACAAGATCAGTCAACAGAAACCTTCTAGTGGTACAAATGTCACAAATTTAAATGTTTTTGTGAGGTTTCTATTCAGTCGGGAGCGTCTGGAATGGAACCAGAAAATATTGTGAGCCAGCCTGGAACAAAACAAAACAAAAAATAAATAAAAAATGGGACAGATCTGGTGAGAATCTGAAATTCCTAAAATCTGAAGCATAATGGTAGCCATTGAAGTACCTTCAAACAAGGGAATGATGGGGCATTTAAAGCAGTTCCCCAGCCTACTCATACCAAAGATCTGGCACTAAAGCAATCAAACTATATGAGACTATACCCTGTGCAGCAGCAAGTAAAGTGGAGTATGAACAAGTGACTTTGGAAGTGATTGCAACAGGTGGTGACTGACAGCAAGGGTGTGATTTGGAGAGGGCAGGTGTTGGCTAAAGCCCCTTTTACCAGGATGCTGCTTGCTCCGTATTTTCTTCTCGACCTCTGATCTAGCCAGGGAAAGGAAGAAGAGCAAGCAGCATCCCAGTACAAGGGGCTTTATCCCCTTCCCCCGCCTCAGCTATCCCCAAATGGTACCTTTAACTGACAGCAAACTGGAGAGCAAGTAATTCCTTCATTGCGTTAGATAGACATACAAAATAGGCATAAGAGAATTATGGGACATTTTACACAGCAAATTCTCAGTCCTTATTCCTCCTGAGCGGCTACACCCTTATCGCAGTGCCACTAATTGCAGCACCTATCGCCAGGCTACTGAGTGTGTAGATATCAACACACATGCAGTAACGAGTAAAGGTCTCTGCAGTTCTAGCGAACCAAGTGCTAACTTAT